>NC_084626.1:4253451-4400951 GCF_033978795.1 Nerophis ophidion | reverse complement strand
TTAAGGCAACTGCCTTAACAACTAAGAGCCACCGACTAAACTTAAGTCTTAAAAAAAAGTATTTTTTTGTTTACATTTTTTTTTCGTCCTGTCCAGCTTTATTGCATTGTTGACCTATAATTAACAACCAAGTTCTTTTACTTTACCTTTTTATGTGTTGAAGCAGCAAAAAAGGACATGATGTTACGTTTTCCCGCAGCGCTTTGTTGTCAAGGCGACCGCCTTATTAACAAAGAGCCGCAGCCTAAACTTAAGTCTTAAAAAAAAAGTTATTTTTTATTCACATTTTTTTTGTCCACTCCAGCTTTATTGCATTGTTGACCTACAATTAACAACCAAGTTCTTTTACTTTACCTTTTTATGTGTTGAAGCAGCAAAAAAGGACACAATGTTACATTTTCCCGCAGTGTTTTGTTGTTAAGGCAACTGCCTTAACAACTAAGAGCCACCGACTAAACTTAAGTCTTAAAAAAAAGTATTTTTTTGTTTACATTTTTTTTTCGTCCACTCCAGCTTTATTGCATTATTGACCTACAGTTAACAACTAAGTTATTTTACTTTATCTTTTTATGTGTTGAAGCAGCAAAAAAGGACATGATGCTACGTTTTCCCGCGGCGCTCTGTTGTTAAGGCGACCGCCTTAATAACAAAAAAGCCACCAACTAAACTTAAGTCTTAAAAAAAAGTTTTTTTTTGTTTACATTTTTTTTTGTCCTGTCCAGCTTTATTGCATTGTTGACCTACAGTTAACAACTAAGTTCTTTTACTTTACCTTTTTATGTGTTGAAGCAGCAAAAAAAGACACAATGTTAGGTTTTCCCGTAGTGCTTTGTTGTTAAGGCGACCATCTTAACAACAAAGAGCCACCGCCTAAACTTAAGTCTTAAAAAAAAAGTTATTTTTTGTTTGCATTTTTTTTTTGTCCTCTCCAGCCCTATTGCATTATTGACCTACAGTTAACAACTAAGTTATTGCACTTTACCTTTCTCTGTGTTGACGCCGCAAAAAAAACGACATTGTGTTACGTGCCGAAGTGCTAAAATGAGAGCTTTGCTGGCTTTATGACGTCTGTGTCGAAGTTAGGTCTGCCGCTATAGCTAGTCTGAGACATTTTATTCTGATTCAAACAACCTTATTATTGAACTGTCAAAGCGACATATTTGTTGAACATGTATGACTTTGTTTTCCTAACCAACATATCTCTATGGCAGGGGAAAAATAATTCAAACTCTACAAATTATTCATCAGCAAGAGGCTTTTTGATTGGTACAAATAAATGTACATATCACCTCCCACCTTGTCCGGCGACGGCTATGCACCACCTCTTCCCAGATGTCACTCTCTCAGATTCCTCCAAACTGCTAATATACCAGGAGCGCGGTGATTGAATATTATTAATTCACGTCAGCTCTCCCTGATGACTCATTACCACACCTTCGAGTGGGGGGTGGGGGGGATCAGACACACGTGGAGGACAATATGCGAGCGCACTAACACAGCCGTGAAGAAACGGTGAAATATTAATACACACGTGTAGTTCAGATACACAGTGCTGACTGTATGTGGGTATGTAGAGTAATATTAGTCACCTTCTACCCAATCATCAAACCCTCATTTGTAGAGTACAATGCAAAGTGGGGTTCATATACAAACCCCGTTTCCATATGAGTTGGGAAATTGTGTTAGATGTAAATATAAACGGAATACAATGATTTGCAAATCCTTTTCAACCCATATTCAGTTGAATGCGCTACAAAGACAAGATATTTGATGTTCAAACTCATAAACTTTATTTTTTTTTGCAAATAATAATTAACTTAGAATTTCATGGCTGCAACACGTGCCAAAGTAGTTGGAAAAGGGCATGTTCACCACTGTGTAACATCACCTTTTCTTTTAACTACACTCAATAAACGTTTGGGAACTGAGGAAACTTATTGTTGAAGCTTTGAAAGTGGAATTCTTTCCCATTCTTGTTTTATGTAGAGCTTAAGTCGTTCAACAGTCCGGGGTCTTGTTGTCTTATTTTACGCTTCATAATGCGCCACACTTTTTCGATGGGAGACATGTCTGGACTGCAGGCGGGCCAGGAAAGTACCCGCACTCTTTTTTTCTTGTCTTGCTGAAATAAGCAGGGGCGTCCATGATAACGTTGCATGGATGACAATATATGTTGCTCCAAAACCTGTATCTACCTTTCAGCATTAATGGTGCCTTCACAGATGTGTAAGTTGCCCATGCCTTGGGCACTAATATACCCCCATACCATCACAGATGCTGCCTTTTGAACTTTGCGCCTATAACAATCCGAATGGTTATTTTCCTCTTTGTTCTGGAGTACACCAGGTCCTCTGTTTCCAAATATAATTTGAAATGTGGACTCATCAGACCACAGAACACCTTTCCACTTTGCATCAATCCATCTTAGGTGAGCTCGGGCCCAGCCAAGCCGGCGGCTTGTTGTTGATAAATGGGTTTTGCTTTGCATAGTAGAGTTTTAACTTGCACTTACAGATGTAGCGACCAACTGTAGTTACTGACAGTGGTTTTATGAAGTGTTCCTGAGCCCATGTGGTGATATCCTTTACATATTGATGTCGGTTTTTGATGCAGTACCGCCTGAGGGTTCAAAAGTCAATAATATCATCGCTTACGTGCAATTATTTCTCCAGATTCTCTGAACCTTTTGATGGTTTTACTGACCGTGGATGGTAAAATCCATAAATTCCTCGCAATAGCTCGTTGAGAAATGTTGTTCTGAAACAGTTCGACAACTTGCTTACAAAGTGGTGACCCTCGCCCCATCCTTGTTTGTGAATTACTTAGCATTTCATGGAAGCTGTTTTTATACCCAATCATGGCACCCACCTGTTCCCAAATAGCCTGCACACCTGTGGGATGTTCCATATAAGTGTTTGATGAGCATTCCTCAACTTTATCAGTATTTATTGCCACCTTTCCCAACTTTTTTGTCACGTGTTGCTGGCATCAAATTCTAAAGTTAATGATTATCTGCAAAAAGAAAATGTTTATCAGTTTGAACATCAAATATGTTGTCTTTGTAGCATATTCAACTGAATATGGGTTGAAATTAATTTGCAAATCATTGTATTCCGTTTATATTTAAATCTAACACAATTTCCCAACTCATATGGAAATGTCAAGGATACAACTGGGTTATTCATGTACAGTAGGTTTAGGTATGGTCACATTGGTTAGTAATAAATGTTTCGGTATGGTGGCATTTTTTAATAATAAATGTTTAGGTATGGTCACATTGGTTAGTAATAAATGTTTAGGTATGATCACATTTGTTAGTAATAAATTTTTAGGTATGATCACATTTGTTAGTAATAAATGTTTAGGTATGGTCACATTGGTTAGTAATAAATGTTTCCGTAAGGTGGCATTTTTTAATAATAAATGTTTAGGTATGGTCATATCTTTAGCAATGGATGTTTCGGTATGGTCACATTTGTTTGTAGTGAATGTTTAGGTATGATCACATTTGTTTGTAGTAAATGTTTAGGTATGGTCACATTTGTTAGTAATAAATGTTTAGGTATGGTCACATTTGTTAGTAATAAATGTTTAGGTATGGTCACATTTGTTTGTAGTAAATGTTTAGGTATGGTCACATTTGTTAGTGATAAATGTTTAGGTATAATCACATTGGTTAGTGATAAATGTTTAGGTATGATCACATTTGTTTGTAGTAAATGTTTAGGTATGGTCACATTTGTTAGTGATAAATATTTAGGTATGGTCACATTTGTTAGTGATAAATGTTTAGGTATGGTCACATTGGTTAGTAATAAATAATTAGGTATGATCACATTTGTTTGTAGTAAATGTTTGGGTATGGTCACATTGGTTAGTAATAAATGTTTAGGTATGATCACATTTGTTTGTAGTAAATGTTTAGGTATGGTCACATTTGTTAGTGATAAATGTTTAGGTATGGTCACATTTGTTAGTAATAAATGTTTAGGTATGGTCACATTTGTTTGTAATAAATGTTTAGGTATGGTCACATTTGTTAGTAATAAATGTTTAGGTATGGTCACATTTGTTAGTAATAAATGTTTAGGTATGGTCACATTTGTTTGTAGTAAATGTTTATGTATGGTCACATTTGTTAGTAATAAATGTTTAGGTATGGTCACATTTGTTAGTAATAAATGTTTAGGTATGGTCACATTTGTTAGTAATACATGTTTAGGTATGGCCACATTTGTTAGTGATAAATGTTTAGGTATGGTCACATTTGTTAGTGATAAATGTTTAGGTATGGTCACATTTGTTAGTGATAAATGTTTAGCTATGGCCACATTTGTTAGTGATAAATGTTTAGGTATGGTCACATTTGTTAGTGATAAATGTTTAGGTATGGTCACATTTGTTAGTGATAAATGTTTAGATATGGTCACATTTGTTTGTAGTAAATGTTTAGGTATGGTCACATTTGTTAGTGATAAATGTTTAGGTATGGTCACATTTGTTTGTAGTAAATGTTTAGGTATGGTCACATTTGTTAGTGATAAATGTTTAGGTATGGTCACATTTGTTAGTGATAAATGTTTAGATATGGTCACATTTGTTTGCAGTAAATGTTTAGGTATGGTCACATTTGTTAGTAATAAATGTTTAGGTATGGCCACATTTGTTAGTAATAAATGTTTAGGTATGGTTCCAACTATCGTGGGATCACACTCCTCAGCCTTCCCGGTAAGGTTTATTCAGGTGTACTGGAGAGGAGGCTACGTCGGATAGTCGAACCTCGGATTCAGGAGGAACAGTGTGGTTTTCGTCCTGGTCGTGGAACTGTGGACCAGCTCTATACTCTCGGCAGGGTTCTTGAGGGTGCATGGGAGTTTGCCCAACCAGTCTACATGTGCTTTGTGGACTTGGAGAAGGCATTCGACCGTGTCCCTCGGGAAGTCCTGTGGGGAGTGCTCAGAGAGTATGGGGTATCGGACTGTCTTATTGTGGCGGTCCGTTCCCTGTATGATCAGTGCCAGAGCTTGGTCCGCATTGCCGGCAGTAAGTCGAACACATTTCCAGTGAGGGTTGGACTCCGCCAAGGCTGTCCTTTGTCACCCATTCTGTTCATAACTTTTATGGACAGAATTTCTAGGCGCAGTCAAGGCGTTGAGGGGTTCCGGTTTGGTAACCGCAGGATTAGGTCTCTGCTTTTTGCAGATGATGTGGTCCTGATGGCTTCATCTGACCGGGATCTTCAGCTCTCGCTGGATCGGTTCGCAGCCGAGTGTGAAGCGACCGGAATGAGAATCAGCACCTCCAAGTCCGAGTCCATGGTTCTCGCCCGGAAAAGGGTGGAGTGCCATCTCCGGGTTGGGGAGGAGACCCTGCCCCAAGTGGAGGAGTTCAAGTACCTAGGAGTCTTGTTCACGAGTGAGGGAAGAGTGGATCGTGAGATTGACAGGCGGATCGGTGCAGCGTCTTCAGTAATGCGGACGTTGTACCGGTCCGTTGTGGTGAAGAAGGAGCTGAGCCGGAAGGCAAAGCTCTCAATTTACCGGTCGATCTACGTTCCCATCCTCACCTATGGTCATGAGCTTTGGGTCATGACCGAAAGGATAAGATCACGGGTACAAGCGGCCGAAATGAGTTTCCTCCGCCGTGTGGCGGGGCTCTCCCTTAGAGATAGGGTGAGAAGCTCTGCCATCCGGGAGGAACTCAAAGTAAAGCCGCTGCTCCTTCACATGGAGAGGAGCCAGATGAGGTGGTTCGGGCATCTGGTCAGGATGCCACCCGAACGCCTCCCTAGGGAGGTGTTTAGGGCACGTCCAACCGGTAGGAGGCCACGGGGAAGACCCAGGACACGTTGGGAAGACTATGTCTCCCGGCTCGCCTGGGAACGCCTCGGGATCCCCCGGGAAGAGCTAGACGAAGTGGCTGGGGAGAGGGAAGTCTGGGTTTCCCTGCTTAGGCTGTTGCCCCCGCGACCCGACCTCGGATAAGCGGAAGATGATGGATGGATAATGGATGGATGGTATGGTCACGTTTGTTTGTAGTAAATGTTTAGGTATGGTCACATTTGTTAGTAATAAATGTTTAGGTATGGCCACATTTGTTAGTAATAAATGTTTAGGTATAGTTACGTTTGTTTGTAATAAATGTTTAGGTATGGTCACATTTGTTAGTGATAAATGTTTAGATATGGTCACATTTGTTTGTAGTAAATGTTTAGGTATGGTCACAATTGTTAGTGATAAATGTTTAGGTATGGTCACATTTGTTTGTAGTAAATGTTTAGGTATGGTCACATTTGTTAGTGATAAATGTTTAGGTATGGTCACATTTGTTAGTAATAAATGTTAAGGTATGGTTACATTTGTTAGTGATAAATGTTTAGGTATGGTCACATTTGTTAGTAATAAATGTTAAGGTATGGTTACATTTGTTAGTGATAAATGTTTAAGTATGGTCACATTTGTTAGTAAAAAATATTTAAGGTAAGGTCACACTGGTTAGTAATAAATAATTAGGTATGGTCACATCTGTTAGTAATAAATGTTTGAAGTCAAACAATTCAGAATCCTAACGAAAAACATTTAATGTTACAGCCTTATTCCAAAATGAAATAAATAAATGGTTCTATCCTCAAAATTCTACACACAATACTCCGTAATGACAATGTGATTCTTTTTTACAAATGTATCAAATTAAAAAACAAACAAAAAAAATCACATGTATGGTATATTTGAAAAGTACTCACAACACTTTGCTTGTCCCACATTTTGTTATGTGGGAAAAGTTTCTTCCAAAATGAAATTAATTCATTTTTGCCCATAAAATTCTACACAAAATGATTTTGCAATTAATATGGAACACAAAAAAAATGTGTAAAAATTGCAGCACTGTGAATACTTTCCAGATGCACTGTAATAAAAGGTGGTTTACCATAATAATCCCCTTGAATAAACTGCAGTAATTAATTGTTTGAATAAATATGAAAAAATAGGCATTTGTGAAAATGCCTGGGTTGTGTTATTGTTGACGATGGCCTATCAGAGAAGAAAGTGGCGCTAACACCACGTCTGGTCTCACCCTCACTCACACATTATGTGGAAGAAGGAGCGCAGAACACCTTGTCAGTCGATGGAGGTTAAGACCAGGGTTCAAATGTAAACATCTGGCTAAGTCACAATCCATAAACTGCTGGTGGTCAATACTTGTGTGTGTGTGTGTGTGTGTGTGTGTGTGTGTTTTTGGGGGGGTGTCATAAGGGTGTTAATGAATAAACACCACCACACACATTAGCAGCATTACCACAGCGGCGACAGTAGCTCTAAGAAGTAAAAATGCTTCCTATTGATTTTATATATATATATATATATATATATATATATATATATATATATATATATATATATATATATTTGTATGTATGTATGTATGTATGTATGATTGGCAACACTAAATTGGCCCTAGTGTGTGAATGTGAGTGTGAATGTTATCTGGCTATCTGTGTTGGCCCTGCGATGAAGCAGCGACTTTTCCAGGGTGTACGCAGCCTTCTGCCCTATTGTAGCTGAGAAAAGAACCAGCGCACCCCGCCACCCCAAAGGGAATAAGCGGTAGAAGATGGATGTATATATATGTATATATATGTATATATATATATATATATATATATATATATATATATATATATATATATATATATATATATATATATATATATATATATATATACATACATATATATATATATATACATATATATATATATATATATATATATATATATATATATATATATATATATATATATATATATATATACATATACATATACATATACATACATACATATATATATATGTATGTATATATATATATATATATATATATATATATATATATATATATATATATATATATATATATATATATCCATCCCTCCATTATTTTTTTCCATGCTTTTCAGATATTGCGTACAGTGGGTTTCAAACACTAGTTGCAGAATCTAATACACTAAATACAAAAAAATACAAAACATTGAATAGCTCCGATGTACATTAATTACATAATGACAACATTATGTTGTTTCAGTACAAGTAGAAGTACAGTAGTCAAATACAGTACCAGTGCAATATCAAATATTGTAACAGTGCCAATCACCCTTTGCCCAACGCAAAGGGTGATTGGCACGAGCCAGGGGTGAACGTGAGTACATATTTGTTAATATTCTAACAGAACTACACAAAGGCAAACAAAGGGCGTGCACCAGGGCGGAAAACAAACTTGGCTAATGAAAAAACAAAAGACTAGTATACAGCTACAAACATGAAACAAAAACACTTGCACTGTGGCATGAAAAAACTAAACTTGCACTGAGGCATGAATACAAAACTTACTTGGCGTGGACAAAAACAAAAAGCATGGCATGAAGCAGATGAATTCGGGCTGTGTAGGTACATCGGTAAGTAAAGTTGCCGGACTGAATGCTTGGCAACTGTGGCTTAAATACTAGCAGTAATAATTAACCAGCAGGTGTGAGAACTGAGGACCAGGGCGTGACATGAAGACAAGGTGGAAACTAATGAGTTACTATGGAAATAAAAACAAATGAGGAAGTGCAAAACAGGAAACAAAGGTCCAAAAAACTAAACTTAACATGACCAAAACAAAACATGATCCAAAGGCGTGACAAACAGTATATACAGAATTGGAAGGAACAAATATAAAGGTGTCTACAGTTATTTGGCAGTTGAGTAGTGACAGCAGTATGAACAAAGGTAATGGTATGGGTGTGTTAGTATGGATATATATACACATAATATTGTATATATATATATATATATATATATATATATATATATATATATATATATATATATATATATATATATATATATACAGTGGGGCAAAAAAGTATTTAGTGAGCCACCGATTGTGCAAGTTCTCCCACTTAAAATGATGACAGAGGTCTGTAATTTTCATCATAGGTACTAAAGATGCGCGGATAGGCAAATATATCATCCGCAACCGCATCACCAAAGTCGTCATCCACCCGCCGTCCATCCGAACCAACATTTTATCAGAACCGCAACCGCCCGCCACCCGCCCGTTGAAATACATCAGAGGTCGGCTACCTTTACCACTCAAAGAGCTATTTAAACACGTTTCACAGAGTAAAGAAGACAATGGGAGCCACTAACGTTCTCGCGAATATCCAATGGTGTTCATCCTGATGACAAGAATAAGGGCGTGCTGTGAAGCCATTGCCTTTGACACCTTCAACAACATGTACAAACTGATTGTAGTCCAATAACATGTTGTTTGCAGCTTCCGCAATCACACGTACAAGATTGAAAGGCCTACTGGGGGACGCAGAGTACACTGATGGTTGTGATATAAACAATTTTAACACTCTTACTAATATGCGCCACGCTGTGAAGCCACACCAAACAAGAATGACAAACACATTTCGGGAGAACATCCTCCCAGTAACACAACATAAACGCAACACAACAAATACCCAGAATCCTTTGTATCCATGACCTTACCTGACTATTTTACACACCCCGCTAGCAGCAAACATGGGTACATGGATGATACAGCAGAGGATTGGGATAATGTCATGTGGTCAGATGAAACCAAAATAGAAATTTTTGGTATAAACTCAACTCGTCGTGTTTGGGGGAAGAAGAATACTGAGTTGCATCCCAAGAACACCACACCTACTGTGAAGCATGGGGGTGGAAACATCACGCTTTGGGGCTGTTATTCTGCTAAGGGGACAAGATACAAATAATAAACATTAGTATTATACGTTATAGTGCAATTTTACGGATTAATTACTAACTTCCCATGGTTTTAAATGTACATTTTATGGACATCGCAGATCTGTGAATGTCCCGAACTCCTATTTCCAATCTTTTTTTCTGATCAGAATATTAAGGTTGGTTGGGGTCATGCCATGGCGTGGATGGAGGTCAACTCCCCACATCAGGGGTGCCCGAAGGTTTTTCCTGCCAAAAGTGAAAATGTAGCAGTTGGCCATCCATCCATTTTCTACCGCTTATTCCCTTTCGGGGTCGCGGGGGGCGCTGACGCCTATCTCAGCTACAATCGGGCGGAAGGCGGGGTACACCCTTGACAAGTCGCCACCTCATCACAGGGCCAACACAGATAGTCAGACAACATTCACACTCACATTCACACACTAGGGCCAATTTAGTGTTGCCAATCAACCTATCCCCAGGTGCATGTCTTTGGAAGTGGGAGGACGCCGGAGTACCCGGAGGGAACCCACGCAGTCACGGGGAGAACATGCAAACTCTACACAGAAAAGTCCAGAGCCTGGATTTGAACCCAGGACTGCAGGACCTTCGTATTGTGAGGCAGACGCACTAACCCCTCTCCCACCGTGAAGCCCTAGCAGTTGGCCAAAAGCCGGAAACAACTATTTTTAAGGGGAACTGAACTTTTATTGGAATTGTGCTTATCATTAACAAACTTTATGTAAGACAAGAACACTTTTTTCTTTTTTTAATGCATTCTAAATGTTTAACAAATATTTATAACGCATATTAAGGTTGTTTATACATTATATAAGTATATATGTAATGTTTTAACAGGCGCATGTATAATTTATAATTTAATATTTACATATTTGTATAATTTTAAGCATACGTGACCCAATAATTTCAAAATTGTATACCAAAATGGATACATGGATGATACAGCAGAGGATTGGGAGAATGTCATGTGGTCAGATGAAACCAAAATAGAACTTTTTGGTATCAACTCAACTCGTCGTGTTTGGAGGAAGAAGAATACTGAGTTGCATCCCAAGAACACCAAACCTACTGTGAAGCATGGGGGTGGAAACATCATGCTTTGGGGCTGATTTTCTGCTAAAGGGACAGGACGATTGGTCCGTGTTAAGGAAAGAATGAATGGGGCCATGTATCGTGAGATTTTGAGCCAAAACCTCCTTCCATCAGTGAGAGCTTTGAATGGTTGACCAAATACTTATTTTACAAATAAATTCTTTAAAATTCCTACAATGTGAATTCCTGGAATTTTTTTTCACATTCTCTCTCTCACAGTTGAAGTGTACCTATGATGAAAATTACAGACCTCTGTCTTCATTTTTAGTAGGAGAACTTGGCTGACTAAATACTTTTTTGCCCCACTGTATAAACACATAATAGGGTATATGTATATGTATGTGTGTGTGTATGTAGGCCGACTACTACAAAAAACAAAAAAAAACATTAAAAGGTGGCCAAAAAACGTAATCAGCAAAAAATGTAGCGTTCCAGTAGCATGATTCCTTTTGTGGGTGCACGTGTTGACGCTGCGTGCGCGTTGCTCTCAGCACTAATCCACGGAGGAGATGGACTCCATATGCAGCGTGTTTTCTCAGCCCTGGAGGAAATCATGACCGGAGCAGAAAAACCCGCCGAGGTCTCGCTCGCCTGCGATCGTGCGCACCTAGCGAGCAAAGGTGTGTGTCTGCGTGTGCGTGCATAAGCCCGTTATTTGTAGAAGGCCGAGGTTGCACGGAATAAAAATATACTTCCGGGGATGTGTGTGTGGCGAGTGGGCGATGGCGGCGTGACACTGCACTGCAAAAAAACGGAAATCTATACGGGCGGTATAGCTCGTTTGGTAGAGTGGCCGTGCCAGCAACTTGAGGGTTCCAGGTTCGATTCCCGCTTTCGCCATCCTAGTCACTGCCGTTGTGTCCCTGGGCAAGACACTTTACCCACCTGCTCCCAGTGCCACCCACACTGGTTTAAATGGAACTTAGATATTGGGTTTCACTATGTAAAGCGCTTTGAGTCACTAGAGAAAAGCGCTATATAAATATAATTCACTTCACTTCACTAAGTAAGAGGAAATATCTCAAATAAGGTTGATATTTGCTTATTTTCTGTCTGATAAGATCATTCTTCTCGTGAAGCAGATTTTATGTTAGAGTGTTTTACTTGTTTTATGTGTCTTTAAAGGCCTACTGAAATGAGATTTTCTTATTTAAACGGGGATAGCAGGTCCATTCTATGTGTCGTACTTGATCATTTCGGGATATTGCCATATTTTTGCTGAAAAGATTTAGTAGAGAACATCCACGATAAAGTTCGCAACTTTCGGTGCTAATAGAAAAGCCTTGCCTGTACCGGAAGTCGCAGACGATGACGTCACATGTTGATGGCTCTTCACATATTCACATTGATTTAAATGGGAACCTCCAACAAAAACAGCTATTCGGACCGAGAAAACGACAATTTCTCCATTAATTTGAGCGAGGATGAAAGATTCGTGTTTGAGGATATTAATAGACACATTTACTAGGATAATTCTGGGAAATCACTTATCTTTCTATTGTGTTGCTAGTGTTTTAGTGAGTTTAATAGTACCTGATAGTCGGAGGGGTGTGTCCACGGGTGTGTTGACGCGCAGTGTCTCAGGGGAGTCGACGGCACAGCTGCATGGCGGCACAAGCTCAGCTGATATCCGGTAAGAAGCGACGTTTTACCCCAATTTTCTCACCGAAACCTGCTGGTTGACATTCGGTCGGGATCCATGTTCGCTGTGATCCATAGTAAAGTTTCACCTCCGTGAATTTTAAATGAGGAATCACCCTGTGTTTGTGTGGCTAAAGGCTAAAGCTTCCCAACTCCATCTTTTTACTTTGACTACTCCAATATTAATTGAACAAATTGCAAACGATTCAGCAACACAGATGTCCAAAATACTGTGTAATTATGCCGTTAAAGCAGACGACTTTTAGCTGTGTGTGTGTGCAGCGCTCATGTTTCCAAACAGTCACGTGTACACGTCATCATTACACAACGTTTTCAAGAAAAAACTCCCGAGAAATTTTAAATTGCAATTTAGTAAACTAAAAAAGGCCGTATTTGCATGTGTTGCAATGTTAATATTTCATCATTTATATAGAAACTATCAGACTGCGTGGTCGGTAGTAGTGGGTTTCAGTAGGCCTTTAAAGTAATAATTTCTTATTATTACTTTAAAAAGTAATAATAAAAATGTATTATTACTTTTTAAAGTAATAATAATTTACCAACCGAGCTTAGGGTTCTAGTTTCGATCTCCGCTTCCGCCATCCTCGTCACTGCCGTTGTGTCCTTGGGCAAGACACTTTACCCACCTGCTCCTAGTGCCACCCAAACTGGTTCAAATGTAACTTAGATATTGTAATTCACTATTTAAAGCACTTTGAGTCACTAGAGAAAATGGCTATATAAATAGAATTTACTTCACTTCACTTATTTCAAGCTTGTACAAAAAATAAATCAGGATTTTGACACAACTGTGTCTCAATTAAAACAGATGACCTCCAAATGGACTTTGCTGTTCTATTTCCAACAAAACAATAGAAAATAGGTACTCATATGTTACTATACTCGGCACAGTACAGTAAAAGGACAGTTAATATTTAAATATTTGACATTTCTAACAATTTTGAACAGAAATAGTTCATGCACATTCAGATAAATTCTCCAAAATTACAATTTTGGCCCTTAGGGCCGGGCTGTATATACTCTATTTCCCTTGAATTGTGGATTAATTCATTTAAAACATCTTCTCACTCCTGCGCCTACCAAAGGAATGCGGTAAAAGTAAGCATGCGCTAATTATTCTAAAACCTCTTCTCACTCCGGCACATACCATAGGTATGCAGTAAAAATTTGAGTGTGATGTAAGCTTGGATCTTAAATCCTTCTGAATAGCTCTTAATCTTCTTCCCTTTATGCGATTTCAAATGATGTCATGTTATGGATGGAAAAATGCATTTTTAGACAATATGATTTTACCTGATTGACTGAAACCCCGAGAGTAACACGTGGTTATGAAATGGCCTTTCCATTAAGAACAATAAATTAGCTTTTAGTGTAAGTTTGCTGGTTTCAAGAAATGTAATGCCGAGCGCATATCATTATGTCAAAAATAATGGCACTAGCATTTACTTAATTCAAGAATATTTTTCAACATATTGAGCAAAAAGTTATCTTTTTTTTTTACCAAGAAAAGTGCACTTCTTATTAGTAAAAACATACTTACTTTAAGGTATGTTTGGGTTCATAGCTAATTTGACTTGTTTTGGAAAGTTTTGACAAGCCAAATTTTCTTGTTCAGACAGATAAATGTACTTAGTTCAAATAAAATACCACTAAATTTTGTATTTTTTTCCCCCCTGTATTTGAACACTGACTTGGTTAGCAGAAGGTGGGGATTGAACCAGGAACCCTAAAGTTGCTGGCACGGCCACTCTCACAACCGTTCCACGCCGGCCCTAGCTAAGCCACTAGCTAACGCAGCTTGTGGCTCCATGACGACTACTTCTGTTTTGTACCATGAGCCGTTTTACTGCCCTGTTACAAACACCGTTTGGAAACAAACTAATGTAAGTAAATAAACATTTATTAAATATTTTTACACCGGTATATATCCACAGCTAGTATTTGTCAACTTTTTTTACCTCAATAATTTTAGTGGGTGCGACTGTTTAGCCCGGAAAACAATATTTTCACCAAACATGCCTGTGACTTATAAACGTACGGACCAACAATCCCACAGACACACATAAATGTTTCCTAAAGGGAACGTAAGGACCAACAATCCCACAGACACACAAAACTGTGTCCAAATGGCAACCTAAGGACCAACAATCCCACAGACACACACAACTGTGTCCAAATGGCAGCGTAAGGACCAACAATCCCACAGACACACACAATTGTGTCCAAATGGCAATGTAAGGACCAACAATCCCAAAGACACACACAACAGTGTCCAAATGGCAATGTAAAGACCTACAATCCACAGACACACATTGCCATTTGGACACAGTTGTGTGTTTCTGTGGGATTGTTGGTCCTTACATTGACATTTGGACACAGTTGTGTGTTCCTGTGGGATTGCTGGTCTATACATTGCCATTTGGACACAGTTGTGTGTGTCTGTGCAGGATTGTTGGTCCTTACATTGCCATTTGGACACAGTCCTGTGTGTCTGGGACTGTTGGTCCTTACATTGCCATTTGGACACAGTTGTGTGTTTCTGTGGGATTGCTGGTCTATACATTGCTATTTGGACACAGTTGTGAGTGTCTTTGGGATTGTTGGTCCTTTTGTTGCCATTTGGACACAGTTGTGTGTGTCTGTGGGATTGTTGGTCCTTACTTTGACATTTGGACACAATTGTGTGTGTCTGTGGGATTGTTGGTCTCTGCTTTGCGATTTGGACACAATTGTGTGTGTTTGTGGGATTGTTGGTCCTTACATTGCCATTTTGACACAGTTGTGTGTGTCTGTGGGATTGTTGGTCCTTACATTGCCATTTGGACACAGTTGTATGTATCTTTGGAATTGTTGGTCCTTATGTTGCCATTTGGACACAGTTGTGTGTGTCTTTGGGATTGTTGGTCCTTATGTTGCCATTTGGACACAATTGTGTGTGTCTGTGGGATTGTTGGTCCTTACATTGCCATTTGGACACAGTTGTGTGTGTCTTTGGAATTGTTGGTCCTTACATTGACATTTGGACACAGTTGTGTGTTTGACATTTTTGTATTTTTGTGTCCTTCTCTTTGAAGACTGACTCTCCGCAGTGTGGTGCCTGTCAAATTAAGGTCCCCCCAACCCTGCAAAAAAAAGCCATTAAAAGGTGAAAAATGTGCCGACACACAGACTCACAATTGTGTTTTTTACCTCCAGAACAAAGCTGTCTCCCTCGCCGCGTGCCCGTTATCAAACGTAGCCATCGTGGGATCTCATCCTTCCTCTCTTCTCAGTCCCGTCTCTGTGAAAAGAAGATTTGACAGCCATTCCCACCTAAGACACAGAAAACCGAAGAGAGATGGACCGATTGTTTCTAATACGATGCCGATTAAAAAAAGTTGGGAGCTATCGAGCTGGTGGACATGAAACGAAGCCCGGCAAATCATTGATTGATTGATTGATTGATTGAGGCTTTTATTAGTAGATTACAAAGTACAGTACATATTCCGTACTATTTACCACTAAATGGTAGGGGTGAAACAGTACGTGTATTTGCATTGAACCGTTTCGGTACAGGGGTATCGGTTCGATTCAGAGGTGTACCGAACGAGTACACATGCTGGCAGCGACCGGGCTAGGACAACATGTAAAAGCCAGAGCTGGAAGACCCTCCTGCCTCGTTAAGATCTCCCGTTTGGGAACACTTTGGCTGCGCGATACAACAATGGAGGACGGAAGTTTGCCGATATTGTTCAGCAGCTGCTTCTGACAACAGGTCAAACATGAGTTGCACCTTTCCTGCTTCCGGCTCCCAGACCGTAGTCGAGGAGCGCAGGGGAGACACTCCAGGGCAACACCCTTCACTCTACCCGGCAGTGGGTCTCCACAGCTCCGGACTCCCGGGTAAATGAAGAGTCCGGCGATTAGTTGCAAATCGGGGCTTTATTGAGGTCTTGCACACAGCCAATCCAACAAAACACCAGCCACTACCCGCACTCACGCTACGCTCCCTCACCTCGCTCGCCCACACACTCACCTCACATGATGTCACATATTAAAGGGCCACACACACATACTCTACCCTTATAACACATGCTAACCCATTTGAAGCGTCACCACCGCGTTCAAACAGCCTCTCATCGGCAAGTCAGGCAGGGCTGAAACAATAACAAATGTTTTTATAGCAGCAGATTTAAGTCCACATTGCAATAAAAACTAGATTTTGACTCACTTCTATGGTGGAAGAACAATGAGCCCATATATCCTCTTACTGCCAAGTTAGCCAGTTTATCTGAGGCTGAGTTGACTTGAAATTGTTTAATATTGCACTTTTTATTTGTAGAAGAAAAGTTTTGTCATTTTATTTAATCTGAGCAACAATTTGAGGCAGTTTAACGTCGATTAACGTGGACCCCGACTTGAAAAACTTATTGGGGTGTTACCATTTAGTGGTCAATTGTACGGAATATGTACTGTACTGTGCAATCTACTAATACAAGTCTCAATCAATCAATCAAAAAAAGCACTTTATATGTAGAAAGGTTTTGTTAAGAAACCATTCTGAGCCTTACTCTTATTCAGGTTTTATTTTATCCATGTTGACCACATAAACCCTGGCAATGGACCCTGGGTGTATATGTATGTTATGCCATTATTTACAAATTTGGTAAATAAATAACCCAAAAAATTATATTTTGTTGTTTTTTTACTGTACTGAAAATGAACCGAACCGTGACCTCTAAACCTAGGTACGTACCGAACCGAATTTTTTGTGTACCGTTACACCCCTACTAAATAGTAACACCCCAATAAGTTTTACAACTTGTTTAAGTCGGAAAAAACTTATTGGGGTGTTACCATTTAGTGGTCAATTGTACGAAATATGTACTGTACTGTGCAATCTACTAATAAAAGTTGGCAGTAGGGTTGCATGGTATACCGGTACTAGTATAGTATCGCGGTACTAAAGGATCAAAAACGGTACTATACTCTGTTTGAAAAGTACCAGTTCCCCATTTTGTATTTTTTTTTAAAATGAGCATTGTCACATAATCAAATAGCTGGTTTTACGAGCAGAGGAGCATGTTCGGCAGCGCACCCACACAGAGTACTTACAAGCAGACACATTGTGTAGACAGAAAAGGGAGAACGGACGCATTTTGGCTTAAAAACGAAAGATAAAGGTTAAGTTATAACACTGAAACGTCCACAGGTGAAGGTGATTTATGTCCATCCGTGTTCGGCAATGTTTTAGCTACTTCTAAATCAGTAATCCTTGCCTCCCTGGCGACAAATAAAGTAAGTTTCTTAAAAGTATCGTTATCACTGCAGGAAGAGGACTAGCTAAACATGCTTCACTGCACACCATCGGAGGATACAATAGCTAATCGCTAACAGAAAGCTAGCGCCCCTGAATATAAACAAAAAAAATGAATGGATCTACACCTGACATCCACTGTAATGATAACAAGTACAATAGCGTATCTAGTCGATACTACTATGAATACATTGATATGTTTTATCGTCACAATTTTTTTTTTAAATTCATATTATGTTTATAAAGTCAAGAAATACGTCCCTGGACACATGAGGACTTTGAATATGACCAATGTAAGAACCTGTAACGACTTGGTATCGGATCGATACCTAAATGTGTGGTATCACCCAAAACTAATATAAAGTATCAAAACAACAGAAGATTAAGTGATTATTACATTTTAACAGAAGTGTAGATAGAACATGTTGAAACAGAAAATGGGCAGGTATTAACAGTAAAGGAACAGGTAGATTAATAATACATTTTTACAGTTGTCCATCATAATGTTGACAAAATAATACAAAGATAAATGACACAATATGATACTGCAGTTTTGAACATCTGTGTTGCTGAATCTTTTGCAATTTGTTCAAATAATAATGGAGATGTCAAAGAAGAAAGATGTAGGTGGGAAGCCGGTGTTTCCTCGTTTCCATTCCTGAAAGATGACGGTGAAGCTTTACTATGGAACAGAGTGGTCAAGCGAACATGTCCATCGGCAGGTTTCGGTGAGAAAATGGTGGTAGTAAGTCGGCTCTTACCATAGACATGAGCGGAGAGCTTGCGTCGTTCTTTTGCACCTGTCAAAGAGGTAGCTGCAGACTTCTCTTGCCTCCTCGCACCGGCCAACCCTGACCGTCAGATGCTTCCATCGTGGAGAAGGGGAAAAAAATTAAATCTCAGCCCGGCCCCACTGGCTGCTTTTGCCTCGTTGAGAAACATGGCTTCCCTCGGAGACACTAGCGGTCCCCACACCCCTCCGACTTTCAGGTTGTACAGGTACGACCATATAATCTCACTAAAACACTAGTAACACAATAAGCAGATAAGGTATTTTCCAGAATTATCCTAGTAAATTTGCGGTTTGGTGACCGCAGGATTAGGTCTCTGCTTTTTGCAGATGATGTGGTCCTAATGGCTTCATCTGACCGGGATCTTCAACTCTCACTAGATCGGTTCGCAGCCGAGTGTGAAGCCACCGGAATGAGAATCAGCACCTCCAAGTCCGAGTCCATGGTTCTCGCCCAGAAAAGGATGGAATGCCATTTCCGGGTTGGGGAGGAGATCCTGCCCCAAGTGGAGGAGTTCAAGTACCTAGGAGTCTTGTTCGCGAGTGAGGGAAGAGTGGATCGTGAAATCGACAGGCGGATCGGTGCGGCATCTTCAGTAATGCGGACGTTGTACCGATCCGTTGTGGTGAAGAAGGAGCTGAGCCGGAAGGCAAAGCTCTCAATTTACCGGCCGATCTACGTTCCCACCCTCACCTATGGTCATGAGCTTTGGGTTATGAGCGAAAGGATAAGATCCTGGGTACAAGCGGAGGAAATGAGTTTCCTCCGCCGTGTGGCGGGGCTCTCCCTTAGAGATACGGTGAGAAGCTCTGCCATCCGGGAGGAACTCAAAGTAAAGCCGCTGCTCCTTCACATCGAGAGGAGCCAGATGAGGTGGTTCGGGCATCTGGTACGGATGCCAACCGAACACCTCCCTAGAGAGGGGTTTAGGGCACGTCCAACCGGTACGAAGCCACGGGGAAGACCCAGGACACATTGGGAAAACTATGTCTAAAGGTTGGCCTGGGAACGCCTCGGAATCCCCCGGGAAGAGCTAGACGAAGTGGCTGGGGAGAGGGAAGTCTGGGTTTCCCTGTTTAGGCTGTTGCCCTCGCGACCCGACCTCGGATAAGCGGAAGAAGATGGATGGATGGACGAAATGTGTCTAATAACATCTGAATCGTTCTGCCGCCTAGTTTTTTTTTTTTTTTTTTTTTTCCTAGTCCTTCACTCTCACTTTCCTCATCCACGAATCTTTCATCCTCGCTCAAATTAATGGGGAAATCATCCTCTTCTCGCTCCGAATCGCTCTCGCTGCTGGTGAGGATGTGAGGAACTCCACAACCAGTGACGTCCAAGCACATCGTCTGCTACTTCCGCTACAGGCAAGGCTTTTTTATTAGCAACCAAAAGTTGCGAACTTTATCGTCGATGTTCTCTACTAAATCCTTTCAGCAAAAATATGGCAATATCACGAAATGATCAAGTATGACACATAGAGTGGACCTGCTATCCCCGTTTCAATAAGAACATCTCATTTCAGTAGGCCTTTAATGTAACAGAATATTTTTGGTTAAAATTAAGCCAATAATGCCCTCTGTGGTCCCCTTTATTTAGAAAAGTGTCAAAATAACGGTATGGGGACAACCCGGTCTAGAATGTGAACAACAACTGCAACGCACTTCTTGTCGGGATCCCCAGCAAGAACATTCCGAAGCTGCAGTACATACAGAATAGTGATCCTGATCAGAGTGCGGAAAAACAACCATGTCACACCAACTCTAAAATCCCTTCCCCGGCTTCTTGTTCCACTCAGGATTGAATACAAAGTCTCCCTGCTAACTCACCAGTGCCTTCATGGAAATTCCCCCCTTTACCCCAAAGAACTACTCACCCCCAAATCCTCCACACGACACCTCCGCGCCAAACAGGCTAACCTCCTCCAACCTCCAAAGACAAAGCTACGAACTATGGGAGACCGGGCTTTCTGCTCCGCTGTTCCCAGTCTGTGGAACGCTCTCCCTGACCACCTGAGGGCACCTCAGACTGTGAATGCTTTTAAAATGGCTTAAAAACCCTTTTTTTTTTTTTTTAAAAAAAAGCTTTTATATATATATATATGCATTGTTGCAATCCGTGACTCAGATCTTCATGTTTATTTTTCCATCTTTGTTTCATTCTTTTCTGAGACCCACTTACTTCCTGTTTAGTCCGTTACCATGGTTAGACATTGATTTCACCTGCTCCTTGTTTTCTTCACACACCTGGTTCTCCTTGATTTCTCCCTATATAAGCTTTCCTCTTTTCTTTGTTCAGTCTAGGGCCTTAAATTTGCCTTTGAGCAACAAGTATGGACTGACTTCACGTAAGTATATTCTTGCTAGCTTTTCACACTAAGCCTTTGTTTTATTCCAGCTCTCACGCTGATGAATTGTTTTTCCTTTTTGTGTGCCTTCGTGCCAGTCTTAGTTTTTCTGTTTTCCATTCCTAGCTTTTATGTTAGCACACTTGGTTTATTTTGTCTGTTAGCTCCAGTCTTTTTGTTCGTAGCCTGCTTTTGTTAAGTTTAATAAATCATTTAAACTTACCATTGCTGTGTACTTGTCGACACATCCACGGAGGGACAAACCCGGAATAACTATGCCAACCAGTCCTTACATGCATACTAGTTCTAGCTATCAGGCTCTTGTAGTTTTTTAATTTTATTTATATTTATTATATTTGTTGCGATCCGTTGTTCAGATCTTCACAAATTGTTTTTTTGTGAAGTGAAGTGAATTATATTTATATAGCGCTTTTCTCTAGTCACTCAAAGCGCTTTACATAGTGAAACCCAATATCTAAGTTACATTTAAACCAGTGTGGGTGGCACTGGGAGCAGGTGGGTAAAGTGTCTTGCCCAAGGACACAACGGCAGTGACTTGGATGGCAGAAGCGGGATTCGAACCTGCAACCCTAAAGTTGCTAGCACGGCCGCTCTACCAACCGAGCTATGCCGCCCACATTTGTTTCCTTTTTTGTATCACTCTCCGACTGACTACTTAGTTCCTGTTTAGTCTGTCACCATGGTTACATATTATTTTCACCTGCCCCTTGCTTTCAACGCACACCTGTTTCTATTTTGATTACTGCCTTATATAATAATATATAATAAGCCTGCTCCTTTTCTTGGTTCTGACTGGGATTCTAATTTGCCTTCGCGCAACTAGTGACGACTGTTTCATATGTATATTCTCGCTGGCTTACACGCTACGCATTTGTTTTATTCTAGCTCTCATGCTAACTGTTTGTTTTCTCTTTTTTTGTGCCTTCTTGCCAAGTTTAGTTTTTCTGTTTGTATTCCTGGCTTCCATGCTAGTGCCATTTGTTTGCCTTTTCTGTTTAGCTCCAGTGTTTTGTTTCTAGCCTGTTTTATTACTTTAATAAATCCTTTATTTCTTACCTTTTGCTGTATTCTTGCCGACGCATCCAGGGAGGAACAAATCCGGCATCGTCGTGCCACACAGTCTTCACAATATTTTTATTATTATTTTTGTTTACTTTTATTTATGTATATTTTAAATACACTGTAGCACTTTGAGGTTGTTTGCTCAATGTAAAGTGCTTTTTACAAATCAAATATATTATTATTATTACTATTGAACAAACAGCTCTCGAACTGTTGAGTGCTTCCTTGTTTGTGGCCTGAGATCGACTGTCGATCCGTTCAGAACAAAGATTAGAAAAAGGAGGATTTTGGAGGAACAGGTCATTGAAAAAGACAAACATTGTACCAGAGAGAGCGGCCATAATCATTAACGACAACGCAAGAAAACTTGAAAAACCTTTGGTTGTGTTTAAAAAACACGGAATAAGATTTGAATCAGAGTGGTACCTCTACCTATCCATCCATCCATTTTCCAACCGCTTATTCCCCTTTGGGGTCGCAGGGGTTCTGGTGCTTATCTCAGCTATAATCGGGCGGAAGGCGGTGTACACCCTGGACAAGTCGCCACCTCATGACAGGGCCCCTCTACCTATGACAGGGCTATTCTACTGCATCACAAAGAGGGCCACAGTTTAGTCTAAGGCCTCAGGAGCCGCTCGGACATGGGTCAGAAAGTGCCTCCGCAAGTTCCTTTGAGACTGCGTTGACTTAATTACAAAGTAAACACATCAGCTTTGACACTGCACTGTCAATAAAGTCATTATCCTGCCATCGCTACTCAATTCCAGCGTACGCAGATAGTTAACAATATGAAGGAACAGAAGCTGTGGCTTTTGTTGAGGATTGATGTTCTTTCTTGTTATATGTTTTCCTTCCTTTACACTTCTTCCTTCATTTAGGTTTGTAAAACTGAAAATATAACCCCAAATAAACATAACGAGAGATATCCGATAATGTTTTTTTGCTGATATTGTCCAACTATTGATTACCGATTCTGATATCAACCGATACCGATATATACAGTCGTGGAATTAACACAGTATTATGCCTAATTTTGTTGTGACACCCCGCTGGATGCATTAAACAATGTAACAGGCTTTTCCAAAATAAATCAACTCAAGTTATGGAAAAAAAAATGTCAATGTGGCACTGCTATATTTATTATTGAACTCAAAAAGTGCATTTTTTTTTTTTTAACATGCCTCAAAACAGCAGCTTGGAATTTGGGACATTCTCTCCCTGAGATAGCACGAGGAGGTTGAGGTGGGCGGGGTTTTTTAGGTTATTGCGGGTGGTGCATATTGTAGCGTCCCGGAAGAGTTAGTGCTGCAAGGGATTCTGGGTATTTGCTCTGTTGTGTTTATGTTGTGTTACGGTGTGGATGTTCTCCCGAAATGTGTTTGTCATTCTTGTTCCGTGTGGGTTCACGGTGTGGCGCATATTTGTAACAGTGTTCAAGTTGTTTATACGGCCACCCTCAGTGTGACCTGTATGGCTGTTGACCAAGTATGCGTTGCATTCACTCGTGTGTGTGTGAAAAGCCGTAGATATTCTGTGATTGGGCCGGCACGCAAAGGCAGTGCCTTTAAAGTTTATTAGGGCTCTGTAATTCACTCTACATCCGTGTACCACTCAGTACAGCGGCGTTTTAAAAAGTCATACATTTTACTTTTTGAAACCGATACTGATAATTTCCGATATTACATTCTAAAGCATTTATCGGCCGATAATATCGGCAGTCCGATATGATCGGACATCTCTAAACATAACACAAGTATAATATCCATCGTGTTAACATTATCACACAATAAACTACAAATATACAATATATACGTAGAGAAATTATACAACTTTCACACACCAAACATTGTATGTGACTTTTCAATATAAATGTTGTCGCCCTCTACTGGTCAAATTTGACACTACACGTATTAGACAAGGTTTGACTGATGAGCTCAACGGGACTCGTTTACGCTGCGCACCGAATCAATTTTTTTTTGTGGCTACTTTTAACATTCCAAAGTGCTTAAAATATGTTTTTTTTACATCAAATTCAGGCCACATCAGAAGGTAATACAACTCCGATTAGAATTTGATCTTTTCTAATAAAAACTTCGGTCGGTAACGCGAAATATATCCTTTATTTTACCAGGTAAATAAAATCCACCACAATTACAAAGTAAAATGACTTACATATATAACATACAAACATGTGCTAAGTCAAAACAACTATAAAATGTCCCAGTAAAATCAACTTAAAAACAAGTACAACGCCCAATTGAAACAGTTTCTTCATCCTTTAAAATGGCCTGAAATTCCCCCAAAGTGGAGAGTTGTCAAGACGTGGACTATGGTGTGGTTTGTTTTCCCCGTGGTGTAAATCGACTGGACCGGATATGGCGTGAAAGTAAGGACATATTTTAATTAATAACTAAAAAAAGGTACAAACAAAAGGCGCTCACAGAGGAGGTACAAAAACTTGGCTGTAAAAACAAAAACTTGCACAATGGCGGAACTATGAACAACTAAAAACAAAAACACTTACTATGCCCAGGAAAGAGCATGGATCATCGGCATGGATAACATGGTTGTGTACGAGGTAATAGAGGGTGATGTCGCCAAGCTGACTGCCTGGCAACAACAGGCTTAAATAATGCTGTGGTGATTAACAGGTGCATGAGTCCAAATGAACTAGGTGCGTGACATAACAGGTGAAAACTAATTGGTATTCATGGTGACAAAAACAAACAAGAGTGCCCAATGAGTCCAAAACCAAGCAGAACGTGACCACAAAACATGACATGAGTTCAGATAACCTCAGATATTTCTGTAAGTTATTCCATGATAGTGGAGCAGAAAATCTGAACTTTTTTTTGTGTGTGTTGGCTCTATGAACAAACATTTTAAGAATGTCCTTCCACCTTAAGCTGTTTGACTGGATTCTCTACATAAAAAATAACATGCATATGGGGAAATTAAACCAGGAAAGTGATTTAAATATTAAAAAAACAATCCATAGAGAAAATCTTGCGTACTGACAAATATGGACAGTTTATTTTTACATATAAAGTGCAATGGTAGACACCCAGAAATTAAAGGTAAGGCACAGTGATATACACTATCCAGTTGTTTTCAAATAAATGTAGTCTCCATAATCTAGCAAAGGCCTAAAAGTGGTCAGAATCAAGTGTTTCCCAACTTGTAGAGGACAAAAAAGACTTATTTCTAAAGAAAAATTGCTATTTTAGCGTGACCCCAGAAAGTAAAGGTGCTTCCAAACACAGAACCCAAACAGGAAATACAGACAAAAGGACAGGAAGTGATTCTAAACAAAGGTAGATACTAAGAAATAAGAGCGCTGGACAGGAATTTATAAAAACAAACATGGGAAAACAAAAACATGACCAAACTGTCAGTAGTCACCACAACATCCGGTTTCGGTGAGCAAAGTATTTTTTTGGCGGGCGAATTTTCGTTGATTTTTTTAGTTAATAGTGCGCAAAATTAGGGCTGATTCATTTCAATAACGTCACTCATTTTTTAATGCGATTAACCTGAACGCTTCCTTTGTGACCATCGTCCCGTGCCGTAGAGGGGGGGAACTTGGCTGCAGTTTTGCTACTGATGAGCCAGAAATGGACAAAAGAAAGTCCACCTTATGGAAATATCAGTTTCAAAGCCGACAAGAAAGGACTTTTTATTGGCGTGAGAAGAGACGACATCCCTGGCGACACCTGCTGTGCGCGTCGTTCAGAGGTGGGTGGTGCTTCACTACCATTTTCAGGTTGCGGGTAAGGTGCAGTGACAACATAACATTTAGATTGTTCTCTGATTTAGTAAGTAAGATGACATAAAAGCTCAACAAAAATGATGTCGGCCGGAAACGTGACAAGACGCTTCCTCAAACCACTTTTCTGGCTGCAAAATAAAAGCGCTCGTACATCAAAATACTCGTAAATTGAGGTGTATCACAGCTGTCTTAGGAAGACTAATTTTTCTGACTAGAAACAAGAAAATGGCGACATTAGTTGCACAAATACCGAAAAGGCCAACAAGTAGGACAGGTGTAAGAAACCAGCTGGTCATAGGGCCGTAAAAACGGAACCACAGGGATCAGTGATTACCTAAAGAGCCGTTCACTTGGGAGACAGAGGCTCTTTATGATAGGATCAATAACCATTCATGGCCGGCTGCTCTGGAACCAGAGGTGTTTTACTCTAACACACACTAATCAATACAGGTGATTACCGGAGTTAACCCTTCGCACTCCTAATCTGATCTATTGACTGAAGACACTTAGCCTCACAGCAGATAAAAAGCTGAGGGTAAAAAGTCATACATGAGAGCAACAAGTATGGTACCGGCTCCTCTGCTGTATGACTAAAACGTGCAAATACACCAAACTCAACCGCAAGTCGCCAAAAATAAACCAGATTTGACTTTAACCATCACAACAAAGTCCAACGTCAACGTGGCGGGGTAATTAAGTGTTGAGCCGTCCTTTTTCTGCCGTATCGCAGTATTGTGTTGTTTTGCTCCCGGATGAGTCCAAGTCTAAGGTCAACCCTTCTCTCTCATTAGTTATGACCCTCTGCAACCTTTCCTCATCTCAGGTGACAAGCAGGTCAAAGCAGATTACACTAATTATAACAAATTGTAGGTGGAGAGTGTCCATTTTTAGAAGCTTTACCTAGGAACAAAATGCAGGCAGGTAAACACGAGGTTGTAATAATTCAAAACACTGAATTCATTATTCACTCTTTCACTCGTCAGTTGGGAAGGGTACCAAAACTTGGGTTCCATAATGGCACCGGTGCCAACATAGATGGTTGTACCCATGAGACCGGAGACAAAATAGCTATCACTCTGTTTCCATGCACGACTAAAGAGTACCGAAACTCGGTTTCTATAATGGCACTTTTATCAACGTAGATGATTGTACCCATGAGACCGGAAACAAAATAGCCATCTATCACTATGTTTCCATGCACGACTGAAAAGTACCGAAACTCGGCTTCCGTGATGGCACCTTTACCAACGTAGATGGTTGTACCCATGAGACCGGAGAAAAATATAGCAATATATCACTATTTTTCCATGGATGACTGAAGAGTACCGAAACTCGGTTTCCATAATGGCACCTTTACTAACGTAGCTCATTGTACCTATGAGACCGGAGACAAAATAGCTATCTATCACTATGTTTCCATGCATGACTGAAGAGTACCGAAACTTGCCATCCGTAATGGCACTGGTACCAACTTAGATGGTTGTACCCACGAGACCGGAAACAAAATAGCTATCGATCACTATGTTTCCATGCACGACTGAAGAGTACCGAAACTCGGCTTCCATAATGGCACCTTTCCCAAAGTAAATCATTGTACCCATGACACTGGAGACACAATAGCTATCTATCACTATTTTTACATGCACGACTGAAGAGTACCAAAATTGGTTTCCATAGTGGCACCTTTACCGACGTAGATGATAGTACCCATGAGACCGGAAACAAAATAGCTATCTATCAATATGTTTCCATGCACGACTGAAGAGTACCGAAACTCGGCTTCCGTAATGGCACCTTTACCAACGTAGATGGTTGTACCCATGAGACCGGAGAAAAATTTAGCAATCTATCACTATTTTTCCATGCACGACTGAAGAGTACTGAAATTCGGTTTCCATAATGCCACCTTTACTAACGTAGATGATTTTACCCATGAGACCGGAAACGAAATAGCTATCAAACCCTATATTTCCATGCACGACTGAAAAGTACCAAAACTCGGCTTCCGTAATGGCACCGGTGCCAACTTAGATGGTTGTACCCATGAGACCGGAAACAAAATAGCTACCTATCACTATGATTCCATGCATGACTGAAGAGTCCCGAAACTCGGGTTCCATAATGGCACCTTTACTAACGTAGATCATTGTACCCATGAGACCGGAGACAAAATAGCTATCTATCACTATGTTTTCATGCAAAACTGAAAAGTACCGAAACTCGGGTTCCGTTATGGCACCTTTACCAACGTAGATGGTTGTACCCATGAGACCGGAGAAAAATATAGCAATCTATCACTATTTTTCCATGCACGACTGAAGAGTACTGAAACTCGGTTTCCATAATGGCACCTTTACTAACGTAGATCATTGTACCCATGAGACCGGAGACAAAATAGCTATCTATCACTATGTTTCCATGCATGACTGAAGAGTACCGAAACTTGCCTTCCGTAATGGCACCGGTGCCAACTTAGATGGTTGTACCCATGAGACCGGAAACAAAATAGCTATCTATCACTATGTTTCCATGCACGACTGAAGAGTACCGAAACTCGGCTTCCGTAATGGCACCTTTACCAACCTAGATGGTTGTACCCATGAGACCGGAGAAAAATATAGCAATTTATCACTATTTTTCCATGCACGACTGAAGAGTACTGAAACTCGCTTTCCATAATGGCACCTTTGCTAACGTAGATCATTGTACCCATGAGACCGGAAACAAATAGCTAACTATCACTTTGTTTCCTTGCACGGCACGACTGAAGAGTACCAAAACTCGGCTTCCGTAATGGCACCGGTGCCAACTTAGATGGTTGTACCCATTAGACCAGAAACTAAATAGCTATCTATCACTATGTTTCCATGCACGACTAAAGAGTACCGAAACTTGGTTTCCATAATGGCACCTTTACCAAAGTAGATCATTGTACCCATGACACTGGAGACACATTAGCTATCTATCACTGTTTTTACATGCACGACTGAAGAGTACCAAAATCGGTTTCCATAATGGCACCCTTACCGACGTAGATGGTAGTACCCATGAGACTGGAAACAAAATAGCTATCTATCAATATGTTTCCATGCACGACTGAAGAGTACCGAAACTCGGCTTCCGTAATGGCACCTTTACCAACGTAGATTATTGTACCCATGAGACCGGAAACAAAATAGCTATCTATCACTATGTTTCCATGCATGACTGAAGAAAACCGAAACTTGGCTTCCATAATGGCACCTTTACCAATGTAGATTATTGTACCCATGAGACCGGAAACAAAATAGCTATCTATCACTATGTTTTCATGCAAAACGGAAAAGTACCGAAACTCGGGTTCCGTTATGGCACCTTTGCCAACGTAGATGGTTGTACCCATGAGACCGGAAACAAAATAGCTATCTATCACTATGTTTCCATGCATGACTGAAGAGTACCGAAACTTACCTTCCGTAATGGCACCGGTGCCAACTTAGATGGTTGTACCCATGAGACCGGAAACAAAATAGCTATCTATCACTATGTTTCCATGCACGACTGAAGAGTACCGAAACTCGGCTTCCGTAATGGCACCGGTGCCAACTTAGATGGTTGTACCCATTAGACCAGAAACAAAATAGCTATCTATCACTATGTTTCCATGCACGACTAAAGAGTACCGAAACTTGGTTTCCATAATGGCACCTTTACCAAAGTAGATCATTGTACCCATGACACTGGAGACACATTAGCTATCTATCACTGTTTTTACATGCACGACTGAAGAGTACCAAAATCGGTTTCCATAATGGCACCCTTACCGACGTAGATGGTAGTACCCATGAGACCGGAAACAAAATAGCTATCTATCAATATGTTTCCATGCACGACTGAAGAGTACCGAAACTCGGCTTCCGTAATGGCACCTTTACCAACGTAGATTATTGTACCCATGAGACCGGAAACAAAATAGCTATCTATCACTATGTTTCCATGCATGACTGAAGAAAACCGAAACTTGGCTTCCATAATGGCACCTTTACCAATGTAGATTATTGTACCCATGAGACCGGAAACAAAATAGCTATCTATCACTATGTTTTCATGCAAAACTGAAAAGTACCGAAACTCGGGTTCCGTTATGGCACCTTTGCCAACGTAGATGGTTGTACCCATGAGACCGGAAACAAAATAGTTATCTATCACTATGATTCCATGCATGACTGAAGAGTCCCGAAACTCGCGTTCCATAATGGCACCCTTACTAACATAGATGATTGTACACATGAGACCAGAAACGAAATAGCTATCTATCACTATGTTTCCATGCACGACTGAAGAGTACCGAAACTTGGTTTCTATAATGGCACCTTTACCAACGTAGATCATTGTACCCAAAGACTGGAGACACCATAGCTATCTATCACTATCGGTGACCCTTCTGAAGAAAACTGCAGATGGCAGTCAAAACATGTCAGGTAAAATTTCCTTCTAATACACCAAAAATATGGTCGGATTACAAGAACACAATCGGTGTAAGGTTGTTTCCATGGGTTGTAGGAGGCTTATTTAGAGCCAAACTAATCGAGAAATTGGACTAATTTAGTGCATGGACACGTACTGAGTGCCTCATTTGGGTGCAAAATGAATTAAAGCTGGGGCGATTGATTTTCTGACGTAAATACATTGTTTTACGTGTCTTGCGACGAGAAAAGACGGCCACCCACGGAGAAAAAGAGGCTTGGAGTAGAGAAAAAGATTATAGTCATCCAGTGTTATAGTCGGAGAAAAAAACAGAACACATTGCTGTGTATACATCCATCCATCCATCCATCCATCTTCTTCCGGTTATCCGAGGTCGTGTCGCGGGGGCAGCAGTCTAAGCAGGGAGACCCAGACTTCTCTCTCCCCAGCCACTTCGTCCAGCTCTTCCCGGGGGATCCCGAGGCGTTCCCAGGCCAGCCCGGATACATAGTCTTCCCAATGTGTCCTGGGTCTTCCCCGTGGCCTCCTATTAGTCGGACGTGTCCTAGGGAGGTGTTTAGGGCTGATGCCCGAACCACCTTAGCTGGCTCCTCTCAATGTGGAGGAGTAGTGGCTTTACTTTGAGCCCCTACCGGATGGCCGAGCTTCTCACCCTATGTCTAAGGGAGAGCCCTGCCACCCGGCGGAGGAAGCCGCAACCCGTGATCTTGTCCTTTCGGTCATAACCCAAAGCTCATGAACATAAGTAAGTATGGGAACGTAGATCGACCGACAAATTAAGAGCTTTGCCTTCCAGCTCAGCTCCTTCTTAACCACAGCGGATCAATACGGCGTCCGCATTACTGAAGACGCCACACTGGTTGTCGAACTCACGATACACTCTTCCCCCTATCGTGAACAAGACTCCGAGGTACTTGAACTCCTCCACTTGGGGCAGGGTCTCCTCTCCAACCCGGAGATAACACTCCACCCCTTTCCGGGTGAGAACCATGGACTTAGAGGTGCTGATTCTCATCCCAGTCTCTTCACAATCGGCTGTGAAACCGATCCTGAAGATCCTGGCCAGATGGAGCCATCAGGACCACATGCTCTGCAAAAAGCAGAGACCTAATCCTGCAGCCACCAAACTGGATCCCCTCAACGCCCTGTTCCTAACTTTTATGGACAGAGTTTCTGGGCACTGCTGAGTAAACTGGGATAATTACAATTGCAAATGTTTTTGCATGTTCCGTAATCTGTATCACGGATTTGTTGTGGATTTTAGCTCTTAGTCTTGAATATACTAGTTATTCAAGTATTTAAATCACAACTTTGTTCAACTTGCATGTCCCAAAAGTCAGTAAAAAAATTTCAAAATTACGATTTCAAACAAAATGTGTTCAGACACATATTTTGCAGTGGTATGGGTAGAAATACAAACGATACCCATCCCTAGCCTTCAGACGATTTGGACCTTGACAAAACTGGGACAGGGCCCGTTCTAACAGAAAGCCAAAGATGTGGCCAGAGACTTCTTTTACAATCCTGACCTGATGTCTTGGGAGGCACAAGGACATGTTACATGATTGCCGTTCAAACTGGTGTGCTATTTTTACTTGAGCCTTCTGACCCGAGGGAAGTTCTGATGTAGTTTACCTTGAACTTTAGGTGATTCGAATTATAATTATGTGTGTGTTTATTGTGTACTTGTTTCATTTTAAATGCTTGTAATCTCATTACTTGTGTACTCTGGAGACAGTTTTGTTGTTATTAGTGCGATATGAATAAAGTTGATTAGATTATATATGTATAAAGGTATGTATATAAGTATGTATTCAGGTATATATGTATGTATGTATATATGTAGGTGTATGTGTGTACATGTATGTATATATGTGCATATATGTATGTAAATATTTATATCTGTATGTATATATGTATGTATGTATATTTGTATATATGTATGTGTATGGGCGTACATATGTATGTATGTGTATATATGTATATGTATGTGCACATATACGTATATATATATATTTGAATGCATATATGTATATATGTATGTATGTATGTGTGTGTGTATATGAGTACATATATACGTATATACATATATGAGTACACATATACGTATATATGAGTACATATATACGTATATATATATATATATATATATATATATATATATATGAGTACATATATACGTATATATATATATATATATATATGTGTGTGTATGTATATGTATATATGTATATATATGTGTATATATGTATGTGTATGGGCGTAAATATGTATGTATGTGTATATATGTATATGTATGTGTACATATACGTATATATATATATATATATATATATATATATATATATGAATGCATGTATGTATGTATGTGTGTATATGAGTACATATATACGTATATATATATATATATATATATATATATATATATATATATATATATATATATATATGTGTGTGTATGTATATGTATATATGTATGTATATGTGTATATATGTATGTGTATGGGCGTATATATGTAAGAATGTGTATATATGTATGTGTACATATACGTATATATATATGTATGCATATATGTATATATGTATGTATGTGTGTATATGTGTACATATAAATGTGTGTATATATATATACATATATACATATATATATATATATATATATATGCATGTGTATATATGTATGTATGTGTGTATACATGTATGTATATGTGTATATATGTATGCATATGTGTATATATGTATGTATATGTATATATATACATACAGACGGCGTGGAGAATGGCCGCGCGCAACCCGAAGGTCCCTGGTTCAATCCCCACCTAGTACCAACCTCGTCACGTCCGTTGTGTCCTGAGCAAGACACTTCACCCTTGCTCCTGATGAGTGCTGGTTAGCGCCTTGCATGGCATCTCCCTCTATCAGTGTGTGAATGTGTGTGTGAATGGGTAAATGTGGAAGTAGTGTCAAAGCGCTTTGAGTACCTTGAAGGTAGAAAAGCGCTATACAAGTACAACCCATTTATCATTTATTTATTTATATGTATGTATATGTCTATATTTGTATGTATATGTATACATGTATGTATATGTATATATGTATGTATATTCATATATGTATCTATATATGTATATATGTATGTATTTGTGTAGATGTATACATACATATATACACACATATATATGTATGTGTATATATGCATGTGTATGTATGTACAGTATGTGTGTATATGTATGCATATGTGTATATATTGTATATGTGTATATATGTATGTACATATGTATGTATATGTGTATGTACAAACCATGTTTCCATATGAGTTGGGAAATTGTGTTTGATGTAAATATAAACGGAATACAATGATTTGCAAATAATTTTCAACCCATATTCAATTTAATGCCTTACAAAAACAAGGTATTTGATGTTCAAACTCATAAAATGATTTTTTTTTTTTTTTTGCAAATAATAATTAACTTAGAAATTCATGGCTGCAACACATGCCAAAGTAGTTGGGAAAGGGCATGTTCACCACTGTGTTATATCACCTTTTCTTTTAACAACACTCAATAAATGTTTGGGAACTGAGGAAACTAATTGTTGAAGCTTTGAAAGTGGAATTTTTTCCCATTCTTTTTTGTTGTAGAGCTTGGTAAATGGTAAATGGGATGTACTTGTATATTGTACTTTTCTACCCCTTTTTAAGGAGCCCAAAGCGCTACGACAGTATTTCCACATTCGCCCATTCACACACACATTCACACACTGACGGTGGGAGCTGCCATGCAAGGCGCTCACCAGCTTCAGTCGTTCAACAGTCCCGGGTCTCCACTGTTGTATTTTACGCTTCATAATGCGCCACACAGATATGGACTGCAGGCGGGCCAGGAAAGTACCCGCACTCTTTTTTTTATGAAACCACGCTGTTGTAACACGTGCTGAATGTGGCTTGGCATTGTCCTTGCTGAAATAAGCAGGGGCGTCCATGAAAAAGATGGCGCTTAGATAGCATCATATGTTGTTCCAAATCTGTATGTACTGTACCTTTCAGCATTAATGGTGCCTTCACAGATGTGTAAGTTACCCATGCCTGGGGACTAATGCACCCCCATACCATCACAGATGCTGGCTTTTGAACTTTGTGTCGATAACTGTCTGGATGTTTCGCTTCCCCTTTGGTCTGGATGACACGATGTCGAATATTTCCATAAATAATTTGAAATGTGGACTCGTCAGACCACAGAACACTTTTCCATTTTGCATCAGTCCATTTTAGATAATCTCGGGCCCAGAGGAGCCGGCCGCGTTTCTGGATGTTGTTGATAAATGGCTTTCGCTTTGCATAGTATAACTTTAACTTGCACGTACAGATGTAGCGACAAACTGTATTTAGTGACAGTGGTTTTCTGAAGTGTTCCTGAGCCCATGTGGTGATATCCTTTAGAGATTGATGTCGGTTTTTGATACAGTGCCGTCTGAGGGATCGAAAGTCACGGTCATTCAGTGTTGTTTTCAGGCCTTGCCGCTTACGTGGAGTGATTTCTCCAGATTCACTGAACCCTTTGATGATAATATGGACCGTAGATGTTGAAATCCCTAAATTTCTTGAGATTGCTCTTTGAGAAACATTGTTCTTAAACCGTTTGACTATTTGCTCACGCAGTTGTGGACAAAGGGGTGTACCTCGCCCCATCCTTTCTTGTGAAGGACTGAGCCTTTTTTAGGAAGCTGTTTTTATACCAAATCATGGCACCCACCTGTTCCCAATTAGCCTCCACACCTGTGGGATGTTCCATATAAGTGTTTGACGAGCATTCCCCAACTTTATCAGTATTCATTACCACCTTTCCCAAATTTTTTGTCACATTTTGCCGGCATCAAATTCTAAAGTTAATGATCTTTTGCAACAAAAAAAAAATATTTATCAGTTTGAATATCAAATATGTTGTCTTTGTAGCATATTTACCGAATATGGGTTGAAAATAATTTGCAAATCATTGTATTCCATTTATATTTACATGCAACACAATTTCCCAACTCATATGGAAACAGGGTTCGTATTATTGTTTGTTTATTGCTTACTTGTTTCACCATGCAGCACTCTGGAGACCGTTGTGTTGTTAATAGTGCGACATAAATAAAGGATTGGTTTGGATTAGGGCAGGGATAGGGAACCTATGGCTATAGAGCTAGATGTGGCTCATTTGATGACTGCATCTGGCTCTCAGATAAATCTCAGTTGACGTTGCTTAACACGATAAGTAATTAGTAATTCCGCTTGTAATCACAGTGTTAAAAATAACGTTCAAAATATAAAACATTATCATGCATTTGAATCCATCCATCCGTTTCTATCGCACCTGTTCAAGATGTCAAAATAATTTTATTTATTATTGCTTAGCTTCAGAATAATAATGTTATTAAAAAGAATCAGAGATGCACGCATTTAGTTTTTGTAATCAGGGAAGGTCCAAACAAAAGAGGAGGCGTAGAATTCTCTTGTCAGAGCCTGGGAGGTCATTGTACAAGGGTACAGGTCTACAGGTTTGTCCTCATTGAGCTAAATTGAATCCTGTCTCTGTTTAATTCCTTGCTTCTTGTCTGTTTAATAGATGTCACCAGTGTTTGAACCTGACAGTTGTATTCGGTGTTAAAAATATTATACAGCTCTTACGGAAATACATTTTAAAATATTTGGCTTTCATGGCTCTCTCAACCAAAAAGGTTCCCGACCCCTGGATTAGGGCTTCACGGTGGCAGAGGGGTTAGTGCATGGGTGTCAAACTCTGGCCCGATTTGGCCAGCCATGTAATTTAATTTGGCCCTTAAGGCAATATCAAATTAACATTAGAGCTGGCCCACCGGTATTATCCAGCAGTGGTGCTGCTGTAACACCGCATTCACCGCTAATACTCTTACTTTCCAACCCTCCCGATTTTCCCAGAAGAATCACGAATTTCAGTGCCCCTCCCGAAAATCTCCCGGGGGCAACCGTTCTCCTGAATTTCTCCCGATTTCCACCCGGACAACAATATTGAGGACCCTGCCTTTATCGTACTCTACAACCTGTCGTCATGTCCTCTTTTCCTCCCTACAAACAGCGTGCCAGCCCAGTCACATAATATATGTGGCTTTTACGCACAGAAATGAATGCCAGGCATACTTGGTCAACACCCATATTGAAGGTGGCCGTGTAAACAACTTTAACACTGTTACAAATATGCGCCACGCTGTGAACCCACACCAAACAAGAATGACAAACACTTTTCGGGAGAACATTCGCAACATAAACACAACAGAACAAATACCCAGAATCCCTTGCAGCACTAACTCTTCCGGGACGCTACACTATACACCCCTCCCCCCCGCTACCACCATTTTTTAAATTTTCGTTTTTTTTAATATGCCATTGATATTCTTTCGATTGTATTTTGAAAGTTGATTTTGCCATGTTAAGATATATAAGCGTTGCTTGTTTTATATTCGCTGTTAAAGCAAATCAGTTTAGCAAACTGAGCAATAATTAACGTTTTTATTCCTGCACTTTCTCTGGCTACTTGAATGTTTGATTCATTCATTATTGTTATTTTATTTTCAAATGTATTATTAGCCTTTGAAAAAAGTTTTTTTTGATACTTACCTCAGATGGCTGCAAGTAGAAAAGAGGCATTACATTTTTATTCAAATTTTATTTGATATGCCATTGATATTTTTCAATGATTATTATTATTATTTGAAACTCGATTTTGCATGTCACTATAAAGTAACATAAGCCTTGCTTGTTCATTATTCATTGCAAAACTTATTTAGGTCCTATTAAAAGGTTAGTTTGTTCAATTTTGGCCCGCGGCTTTGTTCAGTTTTTAAATTTTGGCCCACTCTGTATTTGAGTTTGACACCCCTGGGTTAGTGCGTCTGCCTCACAATACGAAGGTCTTGAATAGTCTGGGGTTCAATCCCGGGCTTGGGATCTTTCTGTGTGGAGTTTGCATGTCCTCCCCGTGAATGCGTGGGTTCCCTACGGGTACTCCGGCTTCCTCCCAGACATACACCTGGGGATAGGTTGATCGGCAATACTAAATTGGCATTAGTGTGTGAATGTGAGTGTTGTCTGTCTATCTGTGTTGGCCCTGCGATGAGGTGGCGACTTGTCCAGGGTGTACGCCTCCTTCTGCCTGATTGTAGCTGAGATAGGCACCAGCGCCCCCTTGCTTCTTGTCTGTTTTATAGATGTCATCAGTGTTTGAACCTGACAGTTGTATTCGGAAGTTAAAAAAATTATACGGCTCTTACGGAAATACATTTTAAAATATTTGGCTTTCATGGCTCTCTCAACCGAAAAGGTTCCCGACCCCTGGATTAGGGCTTCACGGTGGCAGAGGGTCTGTGCGTCTGCCTCACAATACGAAGGTCCTGAGTAGTATGGGGTTCAATCCCGGGCTCGCGATCTTTCTGTGTGGAGTTTGCATGTTTTCTCCCCCTGACTGCTTGGGTTCCCTCCGGGTACTCCGGCTTCCTCTTACTTCCAAAGACATGCACCTGGGGATAGGTTGATTGGCAACACTAAATAATTGTGAGTGTTGTCTGTCTATCTGTGTTGGCCCTGCGATGAGGTGGCGACTTGTCCAGGGTGTACGCACCTTCTGCCCGATTGTAGCTGAGAAAGGCACCAGCGCCCCCCGCGAATAAGCGGTAGAAAATGGATGGTTCGGATTGATGACGAGTGCTTCAAACATCTACGGTCAAGTCAGGCTTGGGACATCAACCTAACGAGGACAGGACGTAGGGACGTACCGACACTGGAGCTTTGTAAATCCTGGCGCCTCTGGTCACGTCTGTTCGCGTGGAAGGTGATTTCCAATTCAAAGGAGGGAGCAGGGAGCCTCGAGAAGTACGGCGGGCATCAGAAAGAGCGAGGTGGGACGACATTGTACAAGGGTACAGGTCTACAGGTTTCTCCTCATTGAGCGAAATTGAATCCTGTCTCTGTTTAATTCCTTGCTTTTTGTCTGTTTTATAGATGTCATCAGTGTTTGAACCTGACAGTTGTATTCGGTGTTAAAAATATTATACGGCTCTTACGGAAATACATTTAAAAATATTTGGCTTTCATGGCTCTCTCAAACAAAAAGGTTCCTGACCCCTGGATTAGGGCTTCAGGGGGGCAGAGTGGTTAGTGCGTCTGCCTCACAATATGAAGGTCTTGAGTAGTCTGGGGTTCAATCCCGGGCTCGGGATCTTTCTGTGTGGAGTTTGCATGTCCTCCCCGTGAATGCGTGGGTTTCCTCCGGGTACTCCGGCTTCCTCTTACTTCCAAAGACATGCACCTGGGGATAGGTTGATTGGCAACACTAAATAATTGTGAGTGTTGTCGGTCTATCTGTGTTGGCCCTGTGATGAGGTGGCGACTTGTCCAGGGTGTACACACCTTCTGCCCGATTGTAGCTGAGATAGGCACCAGCGCCCCCCGCGAATAAGCGGTAGAAAATGGACGGTTCGGATTGATGACGAGTGCTTCAAACAACTACGGTCAAGTCAGGCTTGGGACATCAACCTAACGAGGACAGGACGTGGGGACGTACCGACACTGGAGCTTTGTAAATCCTGGCGCCTCTGGTCACGTCCTGTTTAGGTGGAAGGTGATTTCCAATTCAAAGGAGGGGAGCAGGGAGCCTCGAGAAGTACGGCGGGCATCAGAAAGAGCCGAGGTGGGACGGGATAACGAACCGTTAAGCTTCTGTCCGAAATCCTGAAGAGAGAGCGACGGAGCATCTTCTAAAACGTTTGACTTTCAACAAAGTGACTTTTGAAGTGAACGCAGCCATTTCTCCCCCCCCCCCCCCTTCTGTTCTCTCTCCTTTTTCCGTCCACATTTTAATGCTCCCTGCTCTATCATGTAAATCCCCATTCAAATTAGTTGGGCATTAGAGCCCTCAGCAGTAATGTCAGGGAGACTGAATGAGATGGGGGACTTAAGCACCTAACGAACAATGAAATTCCCAAGCCTTGGGACAGGACAATTAAGAAGCAGGCTTAGCCAATGATGAAAATTTATTGCTATCTAATACATATTTCTATTTTCTGAACACTAACCAATTTGAATGTGATTAAGGGGAAGGGGGGAGGGGGCGCTTCATTAAAAGGGACGCCGCGCTCTCGGAGGTTGCTGGGCGAGGAGCCTTTTGATGTTAAATTACAAATAGAGGAGAAAGTCATCGCTATTGTCTTACTGGGCGAGGAGTATTGTTTTCGCCGGTTCCCCTTAAACGGGTTAGTTAACCCCTCGTGGTCCGGCGGAGATGCTAATATCAGGAGGAAGGGGGGGGGGGGTCGCGGAGAATGGAGAAGGCTTTTTTTTTTGTGGGATTATAGACCAAAGAAATGCCTTTTTCGCGTTTTTCTTTCATCTGAATAAAAACACCCACCCATTTCTTGCTTTTTTTCCTCCCCTTTTTCCTCGTGCGTCCGACTACCTGCGGGCGTCTTCGGGCTCCCGACTGCACAGGAAGCCAGGAGGAAGCAAAAACTGAAAAGACAATCGGCTGCAGATTTGTGCTTAATGCTGCCAGTTACTTGCCAAAAACGATGTTTTATTCAATGGTTCCGGATGAAAGTCTCGGCGATGGCTAGGACTTTTAGTTGGGTTGAGTTGATACCAAAATGGATACATGGATGATACAGCAGAGGATTGGGAGAATGTCATGTGGTCAGATGCAACCAAATAGAACTTTTGGGTATAAACTCAACTCGTCGGGTTTGGAGGAAGAAGAATACTGAGTTGCATCCCAAGAACACCACACCTACTGTGAAGCATGGGGGTGGAAACATCAAGCTTTGGGGCTGTTTTTCTGCTAAGGGGACAGGACGATTGATCCGTGTTAAGGAAAGAATGAATGGGGCCAGGTATCGTGAGATTTTGAGCCAAAACCTCCTTCCATCAGTGAGAGCTTTGAATGGTTGACCAAATACTTATTTTCCACCATAATTTATAAATAAATTCTTTAAAATTCCTACAATGTGAAATCCTGGATTTTTTTTCACATTCTGTCTCTCACAGTTGAAGAGTACCAATGATGAAAATTACAGACCTATGTCATCATTTTTAGTGGGAGAATTTTCACAATCGGTGGCTGACTGAGTACTTTTTTGTCCCACTGTACAATCTTTAAAGTATGCAAAAACACCACAAAATGCCAGAACTTCAGTCGGCCATTTCGAATATTCCGCTACGAAGACTTCAGGTATTTTCCGTAGATTCTACGACAGTGTAGAAACGCTTCTGCACTCCGACCATATTATTAGAGCAGTCGTACTGTAAAAACACGCAAACATGTAAAAGAGACGTGCTGTTTATCATTCACAGTCCTTATGTAAGACAATAACACGTGTTGATTTTCTTATGCATTCAAAATGGTAAATAAATAGCTATCAATTGAGTCAACAGATGGAGGGTCCTCTCATTATACTCTCTAAAAACATCCAGAAAGCACATACAATACTTAATTTAAACCAAATATGAATGACATTGTTATTATGAGCGCTAATGTAGACCCCAGAACCCCTTGCAGCACTAACTCCTCCGGGACGCTACAGGAATTGGTAATTAAGTGTTGGACAATATCGGAATATCGGCAAAACAGCCATTATCGGAAATCTCGACCCAATTATTATTTTGCGTTTTCCGACAGAACACACATATTTCCATGCAGATCCGTGACATCATCTGCTCCAACGGACCTACCTGAGCCATTTGGGCGATACACATTTGGGATTTTGCTAACCGGCCAAGCTTGGGTGTGCTCCGGGAGACCCCACCGTTGTGATGGTCCGTCTGGAATGATACAAAAATGCATGTAAGAATGCAGGAATATAAATATAAATATATATATATATATATGTATATATATATATATATATATATATATATATATATATATATATATATATATATATATATATATATATATATATATATATATATATATATATATATATATATATATATATATATATATATATACATATATATACATATATATATATATATACAACCAATACACTCTAACCACTCAGTGGCCTTGTGGTTAGAGTGTCCGCCCTGAGATCGGTAGGTCGTGAGTTCGAACCCCGGCTGAGTCATACCAAAGACTATTAAAAATGGGACCCATTACCTCCCTGATTGACACTTAGCATCAAAGGTTGGAATTGGGGGTTAAATCACCAAAAATAATTCCCGGGCTCGGCCACAGCTGCTGCTCACAGCTCCCCTCACCTCCTAGGCGGTGGTCAAGGGGATGGGTCAAATGCAGAGGACACATTTCACCACACTTAGTGTGTGTGTGTGTCACAATCATTGGTACCTTGACTTAACTTTAACTTTATATTTGATCAACCCCGTAAGTAATTCAGCATTTATACAAGTATAAAATAGTATTGCTGAATAAACAATAGTCAAATATTTTCCTTTCTGACAGTCCATACTTGCTGACTCACAGCTATTTGACTTTACGCTATTTTTATGTCGAGATTGGATCCAAGCTGGGGCCCAGCGAATTCAGCGAAGTTTCTGGGTGTTGTTGATAAATGGCTTTTACTTTGAGTAGTATAATTTGCACTTGCACTTACAGATGTAGCGAATATATGTATTTGTATGTATATGTATTCATAGTATACCTTTTTTTTTTAGACATATATTAAATTTAAATATATATTTGTATAAATACATGTATATATATAGACACACACACATACATACATCTATATAGTATATAAATACATACAAACACACACACACACACACATATATATATATATATATATATATATATATATATATATATATATATATATATGTATATATATAATAACAATACACTCTAACTACTCAGTGGCCTTGTGGTTAGAGTGTCCGCCCTGAGATCGGTAGGTCGTGAGTTTGAACCCCGGCCGAGTCATACCAAAGACTATATAAAATGGGACCCATTACCTCCCTGATTGGCACTTAGCATCAAGGGTTGGAATTGGGGGTTAAATCCATCCATCCATCCATTTTCTACCGCTTATTCCCTTTTGGAGTCGCGGGGGGCGCTGGCACCTATCTCAGCTACAATCGGGCGGAAGGCGGGGTACACCCTGGACAAGTCGCCACCTCATCACAGGGCCAACACAGATAGACAGACAACATTCACACTCACATTCAAACACTAGGGCCATTTTATTGTTGCCAATCAACCTATCCCCAGGTGCATGTCTTTGGAAGTGGGAGGAAGCCGGAGTACCCGGAGGGGGGGTTAAATCACCAAAAATAATTCCCGGGCTCGGCCACCGCTGCTGCTCACAGCTCCCCTCACCTCCTAGGCGGTGGTCAAGGTGATGGGTCAAATGCGGAGGACCAATTTCACCACACTTAGTGTGTGTGTATCACAATCATTGCTACTTTAACTCAACTTTAACTTTATTTTTAATCAACCCCGTAAGTAATCCAGCATTTATACAAGTATAAAATAGCATTGCTGAATAGACAATAGTCAAATATTTTCCTTTCTGACAGCCCATACTTGCCGACTCACAATTATTTGACTTTACGCTATTTTTATGTCGAGATTGGATCCAAGCTGGGGCCCAGCCAAGTCGGCGAAGTTTCTGGGTGTTGTTGATAAATGGCATTTACTTTCCATAGTATAATTTTAACTTGCACTTACAGATGTAGCAAATATATATATTTGTATTTTTAGTATACTAATTTTTAGACATATATTACATTTAAATATATATTTGTATAAATACATGTATATATAAAAATGTGTATATTCAGACACACACTCACACGAACATATATATATATACTACACATACATACATACATACATCTATACAGTATATAAATACATACAAACACACACACATATATATATATGTAGTACATCTAATCACAAACATATATAGGGAGCATGTTACTTAACATGCATTCGTCTTTCGGCCCTCGACCAAATTTTCTTTAGCTCGATGCGGCCCCCAAATGAAAAAGTTTGTCCTAGTTGGACTCTGCATCAGGTTTGACCAGCCTGCTCACACTCGTTTTTTTCTCGGCAGCCATCGCGTTTCCCGAAAATGCTTTAATTGGCGAAAAGCAGCACAAGCGGCGTTTCCAAAGTGTCCTGCCAGACCACAGCTACTAATAATTCCGGTCCGGGATGAGACCGGCATTAATCTTTTTTTCCCTCAAACATGGACCAAGGGGGGGGGGGGCGGGCGGGGGGCGAGACTAATTTGTGTTAATAGATGCGTTCTCAGGCCCAGTTTGAAGGGGATAAAGGACATTTTCATTAACTTTTCTTTATATTTAATGTTCAATTAGTTGCGGGTGCAACCGGACCATAATCAGATGGAAATACGGGCAGGAATTAATGCCCTGGCAGGAAGGACGGGAGACCGAGGGATTGGTCCGCACCCCTCGGTGACGGTAAGTGCGTGCAAAATATTCCAGCACGCAAGGTATTAAGTCTCATAAATATATTTATAGAGATTAGTTGAGATATTTACATGAATACACAAATATGTTGTGTCAGGAGCCGTGCCTGCAGGGGGAATGCCTGCGTGAAAGGAGGCGAAAAGAAAGTGAATGACAGGGGAAAATATACAAATCAAACACTTTATAGTGTGGGAGAGGAGAGCTTTTATCATCCTGATAGGCTGTTTAGTGCAAGCGCGCCTTTTCCCTGTGACTGATGCGGCGTGTTGTGTTGCATGTCACGCTGAATGATAGGATTACTCATTTTCCCCTCAGCGCAACACAAATCACTCTTTTATCCGCCATCATTGAATCTTTCCAGGGTTAAGTGTTCACGCTGGCAGCTTCTGCGGGTTTGTTTACGCGCGTGACAGACGGCTCCATCGCCTTTTCGCAAAGTGGAAAACGCCGACGTTTTTTGTATTTTTTTTTGCCTGCGGATGTCAGGCAAACACTCGAGCGGGGTGACTGGGTGAATCAAACGGAATACTTGGGACTGGTGTTCTCCAAGTGAGTGTGTCTGTGAGGGATTTTGGGTTTGATGTGAGGTCACCGTCTGCAGTCCAGAAAACGGCACGAAGACCCGTGGAGAAGATAAGACTGGTAGAGGCCGCCACAAAGAACGGGCATGGTAATTGGTTATTTGGTGGACCAATCGGTAATTAATTGTGGCTTCAAGCAATCGGGTACCAAAAAAAGTACACTGCTTGGCAGCAACCGACATTTCCACTGGCACAGATGACAGCGCGTGATATAAAATGAAGTTAAAGTTAAGGTTAAAGTTGGATATCACCACATGGACTCAGGAACAGTACAGAAAACCACTGTCAATAACTACATTTTGTCGCTACAGCTTTAAGTGCAACTTAAAACCCTACTATGTAAAGTGAATGCGATTTATCAACAACACCCAGAAACGCAGCCGGCTTCGCTGGGCCTCAAACTCATCTAGGATGGACTGATGCGAAGCGGAAAAGTGTTCTGTGGTCTGACCAGTCCACATTTCAAATAGTTTTTTGGGAACTGTGGACGTCGATTTGCAAATCCTCTTCAATCTATTTTCAATTAAATAGACTGCAAAAACAAGATATTTAACGTTCGAACTGGAAAGAATTGTTATTTTTTGCAACTATTAGCTCATTTGGAATTTGATGGCTGCTTTAAGTGCAACTTAAAACCCTACTATGTAAAGTAAATGCGATTTATCAACAACACCCAGAAACGCAGCCGGCTTCGCTGGGCCTCGAGCTCATCTAGGATGGACTGATGCGAAGCGGAAAAGTGTTCTGTGGTCTGACCGGTCCACATTTCAAATAGTTTTTTTGGAAACTGTGGACGTCGATTTGCAAATCCTCTTCAATCTATTTTCAATTAAATAGACTGCAAAAACAAGATATTTAACGTTCGAACTGGATAGAATTATTTTTTGCAAATATTCGCTCTATTGGAATTTGATGCCTGCTTTAAGTGCAACTTAAAACCCTACTATGTAAAGTGAATGCGATTTATCAACAACACCCAGAAACGCAGCCGGCTTCGCTGGGCCTCGAGCTCATCTAGGATGGACTGATGCGAAGCGGAAAAGTGTTCTCTGGTCATTAATAGTGAACGGTACATACAGGTTTTGAAAGCAATATATGTTGCCATTCAAGCAACGTTATCATGGACGCCCCTGCTTATTTCGGCAAGATCAAGTTGGATATCACCACGTGGGCTCAGGAACACTTCAGAAAACCACTAGTCAGCAACCACAGTTTGTCGCTACATCTGTAAGTGCATGTTAAACTTCTCCTAGGCAAAGCTTGAAGCCATTTATCAACAACACCCAGAAACGCAACCGGCTTCGCTGGGCCCCGAGCTCATCTAAGATGGACTGATGTGAAGCGTAAAAGTGTTCTGTGGGCTGACGAGTCCACATTTCAAATAGTTTTTCTGGACACTGTGGATGTCGTGTCCCCCGGAACAAAGAGGAAAAGAACCACCCGGATTGTTAAAGGTGCAAAGTTGAAAAGCCAGCAACTGTGATCGTATGGGGGCGTTATAGTGGCCTAGGCATGGGTAAATTATACACTGGGAAGGCACCATTAATGCAGAAAGGTACATACAGGTTTTGAAAGCAATATATGTTGCCATTCAAGCAATGTTATCATGGACGCCCCTGCTTATTTCAGCAAGTTAAAATTGGATATCACCATATGGGCTCAGGAACACTTCAGAAAACCACTTTAAGCAACTACAGTTTGTCGCTGCATCTGTTAAGTGTAAATTAAAATTATACCATGCAAAGCTTAAAGCTATTTATCAACAACACCCAGAAACGCCACCGGCTTCGCTGGGCCCCGAGTTCATCTAAGATGGAGTGATGTAAAGCATAAAAATGTTCTGTGGTCTGACGAGTCCACATTTCAAATAGTTTTTTTGGAAACTGTGGACGTCGTGCCATGTTTTGAAAGCAATATATGTTGCCATTTAACCAACACTATCATGGATGCCCCTGCTTATTTCAGCAAGTTGAAGTTGGATATCACCACGTGGGCTCAGGAACACTTCAGAAAACCACTTTCAGCAACTACATTTTGTCGCTACATCTGTAAGTAAAAGTTAAAATTATACTATGCAAAGCTTGAAGCCATTTATCAACAACATCCAGAAACTCAACTGCCTTCGCTGGACCCAAGCTCATCTAAGATGGACTGATGTGAAACGTTAAAGTGTTCTGTGGTCTGACGAGTCCACATTTCAAATTGTTTTTTGGAAACTGTGGAATTGTGTCCTCCGGATCAAAGAGGAAAAGAACCATCCGGATTGCTATAGGCGCAAAGTTCAAAAGCCAGCATCTGTGATTCGGGTATTTCACAATCTATGTTCCGTACTATCATCAGTTTCGGAGAATCTCGAGTAAACCCTGCACGTAAGCGGCAAAGCTGAAAACCAACATTGAATTCCCGTGACCTTCGATCCCTCAGGTGGTACTGCATCAAAAAGTGACATCAGTGTGTAAAGGGCATCACCACATGGGCTCAGGAATACTTTGGAAAACCACTGTAAGTAACTACAGTTGGTCGTTACATCTGTAAGTGCAAGTTAAAACTCTACTATGTAAGGTGAAAGCTATTTATCAACAACACACAGAAATGCGGCCGGCTTCGCTGGGCCCCGAGCTCATCTAAGATAGACTGATGCGAAGCGTAAAAGTGTTCTGTGGTCTGAAAAGTCCATATTTCAAATTGTTTTTGGAAACTGTGGACGTTGTGTCCTCCGGAACAAATAGGTAAAGAACCATTTGGATTGTTATAGGCGCAAAGTTGAAAAGCCAGCATCTGTGATGGTATGGGGGTGTATTAGTGCCCAAGGCATGGGTAACAGACACTTATGTGAAGGCACCATTAATGTTGAAAGGTACATACAGGTTTTGAAAGCAATATATGTTGCCATTCACGCAACGTTATCATGGACGCCCCTGCTTATTTCAGCAAGTTAAAGTTGGATATCACCACGTGGGCTCAAGAACACTTCAGAAAACCACTAGTCAGCAAACACAGTTTGTCGCTACATCTGTAAGTGCATGTTAAACTTCTACCAGGCAAAGCTTGAAGCCATTTATCAACAACACCCAGAAACGTAACCGCCTTCGCTGGGCCCGATCTCATCTAAGATGGACTGAAGTGAAGTGTAAAAGTGTTCTGTGGCCTGACGAGTCCACATTTTTAATTGTTTATGGATACTGTGGACGTTGTGTCTTCCGGAACAAAGAGGAAAAGAACCATCCGGATTGTTAAAGGCGCAAAGTTGAAAAGCCAGCATCTGTGATGGTATGGGGGTGTATTAGTGCCCAAGGCATGGGTAACTTACACATCTGTGAAGGCACCATTAATGCTGAACGGTCCTTACAGGTTTTGGAGCAACATATGTTGTCATCCAGGCAACATTATCATGGACGCCCCTGCTTATTTCAGCAAGTTAAATTTGGATATCACCACGTGTGCTCAGGAACACTTCAGAAAACAACTAGTCAGCATTCACAGTTTGTCGCTACATCCGTAAATGCATGATAAACTTCTACCAGGCAAAGCTTGAAGCCATTTATCAACAACACCCAGAAACTCAACTGCCTTCGCTGGACCCGAGCTCATCTATGATGGACTGATGGGAAGCGTAAAAGTGTTCTGTGGTCTGACGAGTCCACATTTCGAATTGTTTTTTGGAAACTGTGGACGTCGTGTCCCCCAGAACAAAAAGGAAAAGAAGCATCCGGATTGTCAAAGGCGCAAATTTGATAAGCCAGCATTTGTGATGGTATGGGGGTGTATTAGTGCCCAAGGTATGGGTAACACACACTTATGTTAAGGCACCATTATGTTGAAAGGTGCATACAGGTTTTGGAGCAAGATGCTTCCATCCAAGCAACGTTATCATGGACGCCCCTGCTTATTTCAGCAAGTTCCAGTTGGATATCACCACGTGGGCTCAGGAACACTTTTGAAAACCACTAGTCAGCAACTACAGTTTGTTGCTACACCTGTAAGTGCAAGTTAAAATTAGACCATGCAAAGCTTGAAGCCATGTATCAACAACACCCAGAAACGCAACCACCTTCGCTGGGCCCGAGCTCATCTAAGATGGACTGATGTGAAGCGTAAAAGTGTTCTGTGGTCTGACGAGTCCACATTTCCAATTTTTGGGGGGAAACTGTGGACGTCGTGTCCTCCTAAACAAAAAGGAAACGAAGCATTCGGATTGTTAAAGGCGCAAAGTTGAAAAGCCAGCATCTGTGATGGTATAGGGGCGTTATAGTGGCCAAGGCATGGGTAAATTACACATCTGGGAAGGCACCATTAATGCTGAACGGTACGTACAGGTTTTGGAGCAAGATACTTCCATCCAAGCAAGGTTATCATGGATACCCCTGCTTATTTCAGCAAGTTCAAGTTGGATATCAGCACGTGGGCTCAGGAATCAGAAAACCACTTTCAGCAACTATATTTTGTCGCTACATCTGTAAGTGCAAGTTAAAATTATACTATGCAAAGCTTGAAGCCATTTATCAACAACATCCAGAAACTCAACTGCCTTCGCTGGACCCAAGCTCATCTAAGATGGACTGATGTGAAACGTAAAAGTGTTCTGTGGTCTGACGAGTCCACATTTCAAATAGTTTTTTGGAAACTGTGGACGTTGTGTCCTCCGGATCAAAGAGGAAAAGAACCATCCGGATTGCTATAGGCGCAAAGTTCAAAAGCCAGCATCTGTGATTCGGGTATTTCACAATCTATGTTCCGTACTATCATCAGTTTCAGAGATTCTCGAGAAAACCCTGCACGCAAGCGGCAAAGCTGAAAACCAACATTGAATGCCCGTGACCTTCGATCCCTCAGGTGGTACTGCATGAAAAAGCGACATCAGTGTGTAAAGGGCATCACCACATGGGCTCAGGAACACTTTGGAAAACCACTGTAAGTAACTGCACATTGGAAAACCACTGTAAGTAACGACAGTTGGTCGTTACATCTGTAAGTGCAAGTTAAAACTCTACTATGTAAGGTGAAAGCTATTTATCAACAACACCCACAAATGCTGCCGGCTTCGCTGGGCCCCGAGCTCATCTAAGATAGACTGATGCGACGCGTAAAAGTGTTCTGTGGTCTGAAAAGTCCACATTTCAAATTGTTTTTGGAAACTGTGGACGTTGTGTCCTCCGGAACAAATAGGTAAAGAACCATTTGGATTGTTATAGGCGCAAAGTTGAAAAGCCAGCATCTGTAATGGTATGCGGGTGTTAAGAGTGGCCAAGGCATGGGTAACTTATACATTTGGAAGGCACCATTAATGCTGAAAGGTACATCCAGGTTTTGAAGCAATATATGGTGCCATCCAAGCGACGTTATCATGGACGCCCCTGCTTATTTCAGCAAGTTCAAGTTGGATATCACCACGTGGGCTCAGGAACACTTCAGAAAACCACTTTCAGCAACTACATTTTGTCGCTACATCTGTAAGTGCATGTTAAACTTCCACCAGGAAAAGCTTGAAGCCATTTATCAACAACACCCAGAAACAACCCCAGCTTAAAAAGAGTTCGAGGCCTGAAATAACGTGACGATTGGACTGGAACTCAATGTAACGGAGTAAAAGCGGTGTTTCTCCCCCCCCCCCCCCAAGAAATATTTGAGTATGCTGCATCAAAACTACAAATGTAACACGTTTTTTTACACACCAATAGCAGTCCAAGTAAACAACGCCACATGTCTCGGTATATTAAAACGCCAGTTTTTGTCGCAATCCATCCAAACGAATTACTCTCCCACTTTCAAACAATTTCATGCTCCAATTCGAAAGCCCACTTTGGAAGATAGCGGAGTGGGAAGGGGGGTGGGGGGAACACGGAGGAAATTCCGATCACTCGGCGACGATCCCCCTCTGACTCCATGAGCCGCCTGGATTAATTAAAAACAAACAGATCCGATTGACCACAAATGGGAAAACTCGGGCGAAAAAAACCCAATAAAAATATCATTTCAATTAGGGGCTAAGCCGGGGTGTCCGATCCGGCCTTCTGCAATGAACTTTGGGGGTGGGGGGTGGGGGGGCGGCTGAGACTTGGCGAGCGCGCCCGGGGACTTGAACGCGGACGATTACTGAGGTAATTTGGCTAAAAGCCCACTTGAATTGGCCCCGCACCCTGGATACTATCAGCTTCACAATTAACCAACAAAAACAGATAACCTGGCAATCTCTGCAAGCTATTACACACTTGCACACACACACACACACACACACACACACACACACACACCCGACACAAGCAGAAACAGTAGCGATGCACACACCAAACCTAAACACACTGCAGGGACTTCTCGCCAATTAACATGCATGCAAAGCAATTTGGAAGCCAACAAGATGTTTTTGTCTGACCGCTCCGGGGTAATTTAGCACTTGCGCTTCCACACCCGGCCCCGCCACGGCGAGGGGAGGAGGAAGCAAAGAGGGGTTAGGAAAGTGGAATGGATTTCTTGATTAAAACTCAAATCACCCCCCACCCCGCCCGTGCCCGCGTACGCCGGCATGAGATGGCGGCCGGGCGCACGCCGCAAACATGCAGCGAATCCATATGTCCTAATACAGAGGCGGCATCATTGTTAATTTCCTTTGTTAGACGCCCGCTCCCCTGGCCGATTTAATTTGTGGTGGCGTCTTTTTTTTTTTTTTTAAACGGAGCGCCGGGGTCGGGATTGAATTAACGGACATTCGGGCGTTCTACGTGGCGCTCAATAATTGGAGGCGGATTACTGTCGATGCGAATGCATGATCACACCGACGGCGGCCGGCGTGGTTCTGGGAAAGGGACGGGAATTGGTGGGGATTTTTTTTTTTCCCCCGGTTACGATTCCACTTAACGATTCAATGTTTCAATCAATCAATGTTTATTTATATAGGCCTAAATCACAAAAGTCTCAAAGGACTGTACAAACCACAACGACTACCACATCCTCGGAAGAACCCACATAAGGGCAAGGAAAACTCACACCCAGTGACAATGATGACTATGAGAAACCTTGGAGAGGACCTCAAATGTGGGCAACCCCCCCCCCCCCCTCCCCTTGAAGTAGCAAGAGAAAATGCATGAATAAAACGTTAATTATTGGTCAGTTTGCTGGAAGTTTCCCAAAAGAGTTAGTGCTGCAAGGGCTTCTGGGTATTTGTTCTGTTGTGTTACGGTGCGGATGTTCACCTGAATTGTGTTTGTCATTCTTGTTTGGTGTGGGTTCACAGTGTGGAGTATATTTGTAACAGTGCTAAAGTTGTTTATACGGCCACCCTCAGTGTGACCTGTATGGCTGTTGACCAAGTATGCCTTGCATACTTGCCCCCCTCCAGGGAACCGAAAGCAATGGATGTCGAGCGGGTCTAACATTCGGTTAACTCATGGGTGTCAAATTCTGGCCCGCGGGCCCTTGAGGCAATATCAATTTAGCATTAAAGCTGGCCCGCCGGTGTTATACAGCGTCGGTGCCGCTGTAACACCGCATACTAATACTTGCCAACCCTCCTAATTTTCCCGGTAGACTCCTGAAGTTCAGTGGCCCTCCCGAAAATCTCCCGGGGCAACCATTCCCCCGAATTTCTACCGATTTCCACCTGGACAATTATATCGGGGGCGTGCATTTAAGGCACTGCCTTTAGCGTTCTCTACAACCTGTCCGCTTTTCCTCCATACTAACGGCGTGTCACATATTTGTGGCTTTTACAAACAAACAAGTGAATGCAAGGCATACTTGGTCAACAGCCATACAGGTCACACTGAGGGTGGCCGTAGAAACAACTTTAGCACTGTTACAAATACGCGCCACACTGTGAACCCACACCAAACAATAATGACAAACACATTTTGGGTGAACAACCGCAACGTGACACAACAGAATAAATACCCAGAACCCCTTGCAGCACTAACTCTTCCGGGAAACTTCCAGCAAACTGACCAATAATTAACGTTTTATTCATGCATTTTCTCTTGCTTGAATTTTTGGTTCATTCATTATTGTTATTTCATTTTCAAATGTATTATTAGTCTGTGGAAAAAAAATTGATATTTACCTCAAAAGATTGCAAATAGAAAAAAAGGCTTTACATTTTTATAAAAATTTTATTTGATACGCCATTGATATTTTTTTTCATTATTATTATTATTTTTTTAAACTGGATTTTGCATGTCACTAAAGTTTTTTTAAGCCTTGCTTGTTCAATATTTAATGAAAAACTTGTTTGGGTCCCTATTAAAAGGTTAATTTGTTCAACCTATATATATATATATATATATATATATGTATATGTATATGCGTGCTGTCAGAGACCGCAACAAGAAATGTTTGCGGCACTTTTGCAGCAGCTTTCATCTTTTATTTGTCTTCTGTATGTGTCTCCTGTGCATCTGTCGCCCGGGCAGTACTCGCTGCAGTTCACGACTACGTTTGTGGTCAAAAATGTGTACAATTTGCCACAGTGCTCCTGATTTTGGGTAGGGGAATCCTCAAATGTGGTCAGAGAAAATGTGCATGTTTTCTCGCAACCAGATTTTCACTCACTCATATTACAGAATTAAAATATGGTGTAAAAGTCCATTTATGTCAGCAATTAACTTCTTGACAAGAACCAGTTTTGTAGTTCTTACCGTGCAGTTTCGGCATTGCCGCTTCAATTATCTCCGCGCCGCGTGCAGTCAGAGGCCGCGACAAGAGATGTTTGCGGCACTTTTGCCGCAGCTTTTGTCTTTTATTTCACTTTTTTGCGACAATGTGTCTGCTCGCCCGGGCAGAACTCGCTCCAGTTCACCACTAAGCTTTCACTAATTTACCACAGTGCTCCTGATTTTTGGTAGGTGAATGTTCAATTGTGGTCGGAGAAAATTTGCATGTTTTCCCGCAACCAGATTTTCTCTCACTCATATTACAGAATTAGAATATGGTGTAAAAGTCCATTCATGTCAGCAATTAACTTCTTGACAAGAACCAATTTTTTGGTTCTAACCGTGCAGTTTCGGCATTGCCGCTTCAATTATCTCCGCCGCGCGTGCAGTCAGATGCCAAAACAAGATATATTTGCGGCACTTTTGCCGCAGCTTTTGTCTTTTATTTGTCTTCTGTGCGACTATGTGTCTGCTCGCGCGGGCAGTACTCACTCCAGTTCACGATTAAGTTTGTGGTCAAAAGCTTGCACTAATTTACCACAGTGCTCCTGATTTTTGGTAGGTGAATGTTGAATTGTGGTCAGAGAAAATGTGCATATTTTCCCGCAACCAGATTTTCTCTCACTCATATTACAGAATTAGAATATGGTGTAAAACTCCATTCATGTCAGCATATAACTTCTTGACAAGAACCAGTTTTGAAGTTCTTACCGTGCAGTTTCGGCATTGCTGCTTCAATCATCTCCGCGCCGCGTGCAGTCAGAGGCCGCGACAAGAGATGTTTGCGGCACTTTTTCCGCAGCTTTTGTCTTTTATTTCTCTTTTTTGCGACAATGTGTCTGCTCGCCCGGGCCGAACTCGCTCTAGTTCACGACTAAGCTTTCACTAATTTACCACAGTGCTCCTGATTTTTAGTAGGTGAATGTTCAATTGTGGTCGGAGAAAATGTGCATGTTTTCCCGCTACCAGATTTTCTTTCACTCATATTACGGAATTAGAATATGGTGTAAAAGTTCATTCATGTCAGCAATTAACTTCTTGACAAGAACCATTTTTTTGCTTCCAACCGTGCAGTTTCAGCATTGCCGCTTCAATTATCTCCACGCCGTGTGCACGCAGAGGCTCCAATAAAAGATGTTTATGGCACTTTTGCCGCAGCTTTTTTACTTTATTTGTCTTCTTTGCGACTATGTGTCTGCTCGCGCGGGCAGTACTCGCTCCAGGTCAGGACTAAGTTTGTGGTCAAAAGCTTTCACTAATTTACCACAGTGCTCCTGATTTTGGGTAGATGAATATTCAATTGTGGTCAGAGAAAATTTGCATTTTTTACCGCAACCAGATTTTCTCTCACTCATATTACAGAATTAGAATATGGTGTAAAAGTCCATTCATGTCAGCAATTAACTTCTTGACAATAACCAATGTTTTGCTTCCAACCGTGCAGTTTCGGCATTGCCGCTTCAATTATCTCCGCGCCGCGTGCACTCAGAGGCTGCGACAAGAGATATTTGCGACACTTTTGCCGCAGCTTTTGTCTTTTACTTGTCTTCTTTGCGACTATGTGTCTGCTCGCGCGGGCAGTACTCACTCCAGTTTACGATTAAGTTTGTGGTCAAAAGCTTTCACTAATTTGCCACAGTGCTCCTGATTTTGGGTAGGTGAATCCTCAAATGTGGTCGGAGAAAATTTGCATGTTATCTCACAACCAGATTTTCTCTCACTCATATTACAGAATTAGAATATGGTGTAAAAGTCCATTCATGTCAGCAATTAACTTCTTGACGAGAACCAGTTTTTTGGTTCTGACCGTGCAGTTTCGGCATTGCCGCTTCAATTATGCAGTCAAAGGCCGCGACAAGAGATGTTTGCGGCACTTTTGCCGCTACTTTTGTCTTTTATTTCTCTTTTTTGCGACAATGTGTCTGCTCGCCCGGGCAGTACTCACTCCAGTTCACCACTAAGCTTTCACTAATTTACCACAGTGCTCCTGATTTTTGGTAGGTGAATCCTCAATTGTGGTCGGAGAAAACTTGCATGTTTTCCCGCAACCAGATTTTCTCTCACTCATATTACAGAATTAGAATATGGTGTAAAAGTCCATTCATGTCAGCAATTAACTTCTTGACAAGAACCAGTTTTGTAGTTCTTACCGTGCAGTTTCGGCATTGCCGCTTCAATTATCTCCGCGCCGCGTGCAGTCAGAGGCTCCGACAAGAGATGTTTGCGGCACTTTTGCCGCAGCTTTTGTCTTTTATTTCTCTTTTTTGCGACAATGTGTCTGCTCGCCCGGGCAGAACTCGCTCCAGTTCACCACTAAGCTTTCACTAATTTACCACAGTGCTCCTGATTTTTGGTAGGTGAATGTTCAATTGTGGTCGGAGAAAACGTGCATGTTTTCCCGCAACCAGATTTTCTCTCACTCATATTACAGAATTAGAATATGGTGTAAAAGTCCATTCATGTCAGCAATTAACTTCTTGACAAGAACCAATTTTTTGGTTCTAACCGTGCAGTTTCGGCATTGCCGCTTCAATTATCTCCGTGCCGTGTGCAATCAGAGGCTGAGACAAGAGATATTTGCGACACTTTTGCCGCAGCTTTCATCTTTTATTTGTCTTCTTTGCGACTATGTGTCTGCTCGCGCGGGCAGTACTCGCTCCAGTTCACGACTAAGTTTGTGGTCAAATGTTTGCACAATTTTCCACAGTGCTCCTGATTTTGGGTAGGCGAATCCTCAATTGTGGTCAGAGAAAACTTACATGTTTTCCCGCAACCGGATTTTCTCTCACTCATATTACAGAATTAGAATATGGTGTAAAAGTCCATTCATGTAAGCAATTAACTTCTTGACAAGAACCATTTTTTTGCTTCCAACCGTGCAGTTTCGGCATTGCCGCTTCAATTATCTCCGTGCCGTGTGCACTCAGAGGCTCCAATAAAAGATGTTTATGGCACTTTTGCCGCAGCTTTTTTCCTTTATTTGTCTTCTTTGCGACTATGTGTCTGCTCGCGCGGGCAGTACTTGCTCCAGGTCACGACTAAGTTTGTCGTCAAAAGCTTTCACAATTTGCCACAGTGCTCCTGATTTTGGGTAGGTGAATGTTCAATTGTGGTCAGAGAAAATGTGCATGTTTTCCCGCAACCAGATTTTCTCTCACTCATATTACAGAATTAGAATATGGTGTAAAAGTCCATTCATGTAGGCAATTAACTTCTTGACAAGAACCAATTTTTTGGTTCTAACCGTGCAGTTTCGGCATTGCCGCTTCAATTATCTCCGCGCCGCGTGCAGTCAGAGGCCGCGACAAGAGATGTTTACGGCACTTTTGCCGCAGCTTTTGTCTTTTATTTGTCTTCTTTGCGACTATGTGTCTGCTCGCGCGGGCAGTACTCGCTCCAGGTCAGGACTAAGTTTGTTTTCCAAAATTTGCACAATTTACCACAGTGCTCCTGATTTTGGGTAGGTGAATGTTCAATTGTGGTCCGAGAAAATTTGCATGTTTTCTCGCAAACAGATTTTCTCTCACTCATATTACAGAATTAGAATATGGTGTAAAAGTCCATTCATGTAAGCAATTAACTTCTTGTCAAGAACCAATTATTTGGTTCTGACCGCACAGTTTCGGCATTGCCGCGTCAATTATCTCCGCGCCGCGTGAAGTCAGAGGCCGCGACAAGAGATGTTTACAGCACTTTTGCCGCAGCCTTCTTCTATTATTTGTCTTCTTTGCGACTATGTGTCTGCTCGCATGGTCAGTCCTCGCTCCAGTTCACGACTAAGTTTGTGGTCAAAAGCTTTCACAAATTTCCCACAGTGCTCCTGATTTTGGGTAGGTGAATCCTCAATTGTGGTCGGAGAAAATTTGCATGTTTTCTCGCAACCAGATTTTCTCTCACTCATATTACAGAATTAGAATATGGTGTAAAAGTCCATTCATGTCAGCAATTAACTTCTTGACAAGAACCAGTTTTGTAGTTCTTACCGTGCAGTTTCGGCATTGCCGCTTCAATTATCTCCGCACCGCGTGCAGTCAGACGCCGCGACAAGAGATGTTTGCGGCACTTTTGCCGCAGCTTTTGTCTTTTATTTGTCTTCTTTGCGACTATGTGTCTGCTCGCGCGGGCAGTACTCGCTCCAGTTCACGACTAAGTTTGTGGTGAAAAGCTTTCACAAATTTACCACAGCGCTCCTGATTTTGGGTAGGTGAATCCTCAATTGTGGTCAGAGAAAACTTGCATGTTTTCCCGCAACCAGATTTTCTCTCACTCATATTACACAATTACAATATGGTATACAAGTCCATTCATGTCAGCAATTAACTTCTTGACAAGAACCAGTTTCTAAGTTCTTACCGTGCAGTTTCGGCATTGCCGCTTCAATTATCTCCGCGCTGCGTGCAGTCAGAGGCCGCAACAAGAGATGTTTGCGGCACTTTTGCCGCAGCTTTTATCTTTTATTTGTCTTCTTTGCAACTCAATGTGTCTGCTCGCATGGTCAGTACTCGCTCCAGTTTACGACTAAGTTTTTGGTCAAAAGCTTTCACTAATTTCCCACAGTGCTCCTGATTTTGGGTAGGTGAATCCTCAATTGTGGTCAGAGAAAACTTGCATGTTTTCCCGCAACCAGATTTTCTCTCACCCATATTACGGAATTAGAATATGGTGTAAAAGTCCATTCATGTAAGCAATTAACTTCTTGACAAGAAACAGTTTTGTAGTTCTTACCGTGCAGTTTCGGCATTGCCGCTTCAATTATCTCCGTGCCGCGTGCACTCAGATGCCAAAACAAGAGATCTTTGCAGCACTTTTGCCGCAGCTTTTGTCTTTTATTTGTCTTCTTTGCGACTATGTGTCTGCTCGCCCGGGCAGTACTCACTCCAGTTCACGACTAAGTTTGTTTTAAAAAATGTGCACAATTTGCCCCAGTGCTCCTGATTTTGGGTAGGCGAATGTTCAATTGTGGTCCGAGAAAATTTGCATGTTTTCTCGCAACCAGATATTCTCTCACTCATATTACAGAATTACAATATGGTGTAAAAGTCCTTTCATGTCAGTGATTCACTTCTTGACAAGAACCAGTTTTTTGGTTCCAACCGTGCAGTTTCTCTCCGACAAAAGATGTTTGCGGCACTTTTGCCGCAGCTTTCATCTTTTATTTGTTTCATTTGCGACTCAACCCCCCGTGTCTGCCGCGCATATCTCGCCCGCGCACTCCTGCGCCCGACTGTTTGCGATCCCGACTAACTCGCCCCTGACACAGGTGCCGTGAACACAGGTGTCCCGCCGTGCCAAATAAAGTCGCCCGAAAAACAAATAACATTAAACGCCTGCTGGAAGGAAAAAAACACAAATCCGCCCCAGCTCCCCACCTTCCTCCTCACCCTTTTCACGTAATTAAACCTATAGTCACTTTCAATTAGGCAGCCTTTCTCCCCGCGCAGGCCTTTATGTAAAAATTAATTAGTCAATTAGCCAATTAACATGTGAGCGAGCCTTTGTGTTAACGAGGCTTTTACAAGCTGCGGCAACCTTGAAGTAATGGCCGACAGGCAACAGACGCCGTGGGACTAGTTTGCACCACGCCGACTCTACACAGCCCACGGTGAGGCGTGCACGCACACACACACACACACACACGGACAAACACACACACACACACACACACACACACACACACACAATCTCTGTCCGCTTATACAATATCAGAAAATGCAATTAAAAAAAAAAACTATCCCCGAAATTCTCACTTTATAAAAGATAAAAATGTTCATTCCAATTGACAATGTCGGGTTGTCCCGATACCAATATTTTGGTATCAGGTACCAGAATGTATTTCGATACCACAAAAAAAAAAAATGGCATTATTGGCTTTATTTTACGAAAAAATCTGAGGGTACATTAAACATGTGTTAATTATTGCAATGTAGTCCTTAAATAGTGGACATACTAGAACATAATAGTAAATAAACAAACAAAGTCTCCTAATAAATCTGCAGTAACACATTGTGTCATTTCTATTATTTTGTCAACATTAAGAGGGACAAGCTGTAAAAAATATTTATTTATATACTTGTTCATTTACTGTTAATAACTGCTTATTTTCCGTCTCATCATATTCTATCTACACTTCTGTTCAAATGTAACAATCACTTATTCTTCTCTTGTTTGGATACTTTACATTAGTTTTGGATGATACCACAAATGTAGGTATCGATCCGATACCAAGTCGTTACAGGATCATAAATTGGTCATATTCAAAGTCCTCATGTGTCCAGGGACGTGTTTCCTGACTTTATAAACAAAATATGTTTGTGGAGGGGAGTGTAAGGACCGGCCTGGAAGCCAGCGGCAGGTGAGTGGATTGCCCAGCTGGGACAGGTTATCTAATCACCTGTCACCTTTATTAGCAGCAGCTGGACCGAGACACATTGTTGGAGTTGGAGCCAGAGAGAGAGACACGCACAGACACTGAAAGAGGGAAAACAGAGACACGCCGGACTGGAAAGTCCCAAACATATATGTACTGCTGTAAAGTAAGCTATTCCCGGGTGTTTATATCAATAAAAGACTTGATTCAAACTGTCTACCGGGCTCCCGAAGATCTGTCGTGCAAAGACATTCACAATATTCTTTTACTATGAAGCCCTGCTGTTGTAACACGTAGCTTGGCACTGTCTTGCTGAAATAAGCAGGGGCGTCCATGATAACGTTGCTTGGATGGCAACAAATCTTTCTCCAAAACTTGTACGTACCTTGTAACATAATTGGTGCCTTCACAGATGTGTGAGTTACCCATGCCTTGGGCACTAATACACCCCCATACCATCACAGATGCTGCCTTATAAACTTTGCGCCTCGAACAACCCGAATGGTTCTTTTCCTCTATGTTCCAAAGGACACAACATCCACAGTTTCTAAACACAATATGAAATGTGACTCGTCAGGCCACATAACACTTTTCCACTTTGCATCGGTCCATCTTAGAAGAGCTCGGGCCCAGTGAAGCCGGCAGCGTTTCTGGGTGTTGTTGATAAATGGAGTTCGCTTTGCATAGTAGAGTTTTAACTTGCACTTACAAATGTAGCAACCAACTGTAGTTACTGACAGTGGTTTTCTGAAGTGCTCCTGAGCACATGCGGTGATATCCTTTACACACTGATGACGCAGTACAGCCTGAGGGATCGAAGGTGCATAATATCATCACTTATGTGCAGTGATTTCTCCAGATTCTCTAAACCTTTTGATGAAATTACGGACCGTAGATGGTGAAATCCCTAAATTTCTTGCAGTAGCTGGTTGAGAAATGTTGTTCTTAAACAATTTGCCCGCGCATTTTTTCACAAAGCGGTGACCCTCGCTACGTCCTTGTTTGTGAACGACTAAACATTTCATGGAAGCTGCTTTTATACCCAATCCAGTTCCCAATTAGCCTGTTCACCTGCGGGACGTTCCAAATAAGAGTTTGATGAGCATTCCTTAACTTTGTCAGTCTTTTTTGCCACTCGTGCCAGCTTTTTGTAACGATGCTGCGGGCATCAAATTGCAAATGAGCTCATATTTCCAGAAAATAACACATTTTTCCAGTTCGAACGTTAAATCGCTGGTCTTTGCAGTCTATTTGTCATGTCTTGGTGATCATGTTTATGTTCGGCTATGTTCTGTTTGGTTCTTGGATTTTGTCAGTACCTGTTTTTTCACTCCCGGTTTTGTTTCCATGACAACCCATTAGTTTTCACCTGTCCTCATGTCACGCACCTGATTCATTTGGACTCACGCACCTGTTGTTATAACAACAACAATAATAATAATAATGATGGATTAGATTTATATCGCGCTTTTCTATTGTTAGATACGCAAAGCGCTCACAGAGAAGTGGGAATCCATCATTCATTCACACCTGGTGGTGGTAAGCTACATCTGTAGCCACAGCTGCCCTGGGGTAGACTGACGGAAGCGTGGCTGCCAGTTTGCGCCTACGGCCCCTCCGACCACCACCAATCATTCATTCATCATTCATTCACCAGTGTGAGCGGCATTGCGGCCAAAGGTGAAGTGTCCTGCCCAAGGACACAACGGCAGCAATTTGGATGTCAATAGGTGGGAAGCGAACCTGCAACCCTCAGGTTTCTGGCACAGCCGCTCTACCTACTACGCCATGCCGACCCTGTTAATCACGTCAGCACTATTCAAGCCTGTAGTTGCCAGGCAGTGAGCCTGGCGACATCACATTCATGCTCTGCACTCTTGACACTGAGTACTCTGTCCAGGTCATAGTTCCTTCTGCTCTTTTCTTGCCACGTAAGTTTTTTTGTTTATTCAAGTCACAGTTTAGTTAGTTTTTTAGTTCATGTTTTCATGTCCATAGTTTAGGTAATAGTAATACTTTTTGTTTTCTTAGCCAAGTTTTGTACCACCGTTGTGAGCGCCTTTTGTTGATAGATTAAAAAGTGCCACCCTCTCTGGCACTCATCGAGGGTGGACGCTCCCCTTTCCTCTCCCTTATCTCTCCTGCTTGCTTCTTTGTTTTGTCTTGTCTGAACTTTCTTGTTGCCTCTTTTTGCACTTCTCTCCAAATCTAAACATTGGAACTATTTAACTGGCCTCAACAAAATTGACAAGATCTTGGGTTTGGGAGAACCTGCTGTCGTGACCAAGCGGTTGTTGCTGGTCACACGACGGACTCTTGGGAGAAGAAGGATGGCCGCGTGCCTGGCGACCCTTTTCTGTCGAGGACATGAAGATATCCACCTAGTCGGAATTATGACAACAGGACATCTGCTGATTGGAGTAAGCGTTGCTCTGGTTTGTCGACAAATTGGAAGTTGCTGGCAGTCTTCAAAGTACCCCAAAGCTGCCACAAATGATTGGAGGATGCGGGTAGAACTGTGGATTACATCGGACTGTCTACCCCGCAGTTTTGAGGACCAGTCATAGACAATTTAGACTGAGAAGCTAATTTTATTTTCACCCGCATAAAAAACATTCTAACTTGGATTGTTTCCCTGGCTTCGAGACTCTCCCGAAGGACAGCGCAGTGAAGACACAACAAACTCCCTTTTTGTCTTTCATGGACACACACCTGTTGTTGTTGATTTGGGACTAGCGACTGCAATACATTAAGACCGTGTTACAGAGACACACTACGGGCTTACACATCCACAAAAATATACGCCACACATACCCCCCCAAACCCAACGCCCTTGACGCAAATCCCATAGGGGTGATGAATGGATGGTCAGCGCCTGAGAGCTGCGGCCTACCACCATGACCTTGAACTACCTTCCCTCTGTTGCTAGATATCTCGAGATGTATGTTATAATATGTATATTTGCTTTGGTTTTTCCCCACTCCAGACTGGACCCCCTTAGGAGCCAAGTCTGGATTGTATTTTTTTACTCATCCTTCTCCAGCGTTTACCTTTTTCCCGTCTTTTACGGGGCACCTTATGGCGACCCATCATCGTTCTTGTTCTGTAACCCTGTACACTGTTTGTTTTTCTAATCTTGAACAGTTTTGTTGTACTTGTGCCATGACAATAAAGACCTATCCTATCCTATCCTATATCCTAAAAGATGTAATAACCTTCACGTCGTGTCCGGTTCAGTCGCTTTGCACCACAGGAAAACAAACCGCACCAAAGTCAAAGTCTCGACACTATTCAATTGAATATAAGTTAAAAAGGATTTGCTAATCATTGTATTCTGTTTTTATTTTCCATTTACACAATGTGCCAACTTTCCTGGTTTGGGGTTTTGTAAATAAACGTTAAATTTCTTGTTTTAGTCTGCTCACATCAACCAGACCACGTAATAAGACGAAATCTCCCCTAGTATGCAAGGATTGCCTTATTTATGATGATTATTTCATGTATTATTGCCTTGACGCTAGTAACGTTCTCTGATGAAGACCTTCCTCTTCCAGGCCCACACAAATCACTGCGGTTTATCTTTACTGTACAACGATAACACCCCCGCCTCCTCAACCCACTTCTTTCTGGCACTTTCCGACACGCCGAGGCCGACCCTCGTGCCGTTCCGAGTCCAGTTGTGTCAGCGGGTGTCTGGTCTGTGTCGGAGTATAAATACAGCCCCAGAGACAGCAGTAATGGCTCCCGCTTCAAATAAACAGAGCGCAGAGAAGCCTCCCCATCCCTGCCTCTCTTTGACCTAAATCACGGCCCGGACGACACCCCACTTCCTCACGCTGGACGTTCTCAAGGAGACGGCTGCTCCGGGACCAGACCTGTGGGCGAAGGAGTGTGTGTGTGAAAGAAGTGAGTTGATGTGTACCACATGTTCCCGGCCGGGCCAGACACAACAACTCCCCTGCACAAGGAGGGGTGCTGTGGACTCGAAATCAGACAGGCGACAGGACAAGTATGAGCTGGTGATGGGGGGGGGGGGGGGGGTGGGGGGGTGTCGAACAGGGGGGTGCGGGGCGGGGCCGATTCCTGAAGAAAAACATCGTAAAAGCGCGATGTCGACGAGGGACGAACGGGGTGAGAGGTCGTGAAAGGTTCACGTAAAACAGTCCACTGATCAGCAAAGGCCTTCCCGAAAAAGAACCTGTCATTTTACGCGTGGCAGCTACACAAATACACACTTTTTGGAGATCCCTCTCTCTCTCTCTCTCTCTCTCTCTCGGTGCAGTGTAGCCGCCTCCTCCAGAACGTTTATTTTTGCGTTCCGTCAATCTAAACAATCCCTTAAAAGGGATCGCAGATGTTTATGGGCTTTCGTAGAACAAATGCTGCCTTTGTGACCTGCAGATGCACGTACACACACACACACACACACACACACATACATACACACACACACACTCACGCAAACACATACTGGTTATCATTTGGAATGGGGACCAAGTTTTTGATCATGACTTGTGGGGACCACGACCCTGTCTGCGGGTTGTGGAGGCACAACCTGTTTTTTGGTCCCCATACCGTCGGATGACCCCAAAAGGTGACTGTGTAAACAGAGTGGTGTGCCCATTAGGTAAGCATTGCCAGGACACAAACACACACACAGGCACACACACACTGGTTATCATTTGGAAAGGGGACCAAGTTTTTGATCATGACTTGTGGGGACCACGACCCTGTCTGCGGGTTGTGGAGGCACAACCTGTTATTTGGTCCTCATACTGTCAGAGGTCCCCAAAAGGTGACTGTGTAAACAGAGCTCTGTCCCCATTGGGTAAGCATTGCCAGGACACAACACACACACACGCACACACACACTGGTTATCATTTGGAATGGGGACCAAGTTTTTGATCATGACATGTTAGGACCACCCTTTCTACAGGTTGTAGAGGCATTACCTGTTTTTTTGTCCCTATATCGTCAGAGGTCCCCAAAAGGTGACTGTGTAAACAGAGTGGTGTCCCCATTAGGTAAGCATTGCCAGGCACACACACACACTGGTTAGCATTTGGACTGGGGACCAAGTTTTGATCATGACTTGTGGGGACCACGACCCTGTCTGCAGGTTGTGGAGGCACAACCTGTTATTTGGTCCTCATACCGTCGGAGGACCCCAAAAGATGACTGTGTAAACAGAGCTCTGTCCCCATTAGGTAAGCATTGCCAGGACACTGAAGCACACACACACACACACACACACACACACACACACACACACACACACACACACACACACACACACACACACACACATCATGGAAAGGGTGTGCACACACAGACACACACACTCCCCCTCAAGCGTAAGAAATAGCTTGTAATAAAGTTTGCATTTCAAAGAGGGCTGAATTTTTTATTTTTTTATTTCCTTTTTAAATCATAAATCGTTTTTGTTTTTTACGTTTTTTTTTTTTAATCTGTCTTGTCCAACCACTCAGACAAATCATGAAGTTGATATAGAACACAGGTGTCAAACTCAAGGCCTGGGGGCCAGGATGTAAACAAACCCCATGGGAGGATCTATACCTAACATCCACTGTATTGAAACAAAGTACAAGTACGTATCTAGTCGATACTACTATGATTACAATATTTTTTCCGTTTTTAAACATGTATATTATGTTTATAGACTCAGGAAATACGTCCCTGGACACATGAGGACTTTGAATACGACCAATGTATGATCCGATAACCACTTGGTATCAGATCGATAACTACATTTGTGGTATCATTCAAAAAATAATGTAAAGTATCAAACAACAGAAGAATGAGTGATTATTACGTTTTGACAGAAGTGTAGATAGAATATGTTAAAACGGAAAATACCAGTTATTAAGAGTAAGTGAACAAGTAGATTAATAATCAATTTTTGCAGCTTGTCCTGTCATGCTTGCCCCTGACAGTTTGTTTGTGTTTTAGTTTTTCCTCTGTGTGTGTGTAGTATTTCCTGTCTTTAGTTCCTGTCAGTGCTCTTATTTTGGCTGTTTTCTGTCTTTCTCCCTGAGTACAGTGGCCCCTCAGCTGCGGCTGATTGGCACCTGGCCACACCTGGTGTCAATCAGCCCACTCCTACTTAGACCTGTCTTCCCATCCAGTCAGTGCTGGATTATTGTCTATGTCACTTCCGTATTGTCGCTCCTGTCGTGCCGTGTCATTGCAGCGTAGCGGTAAGTTATATTTAAGTATCTGTTTGTAGATTACTGTCTTTTGATCCCTGCTTCCGTTTTGTTTTCATTCTACAAGTAACGACTTGGTTTCCTGTTCGCTACCCGCTAGCTTCCTCGCTAGGCCCTTTTGTTTTTGCTAGCTTCCATACTAAGCTCCTTTTGCTTTCTAGCTCCCATGCTAGCTCTTTTAGTTTTGTTATCCGCCTCGTGCACGCTTTTTGTTGTACCCCTTTTGTTCTTGTTCTAGTATTTTAATTAAAACATGTTTACCTGCAAAATGCCTTCCTCCTTCTCTGCATCTTGGGGTTCGTCACAAACTAACTCTGACATGTCCCTCATAATGTTGACAAAATAATAGAAATGACACAATATGTTACTGCAGACTAATTAGGAGCCTTTGTTTATTTACTTACTACTAAAAGACAAGTAGTCTAGTATGCTCACTATTTTATTTAAGGACACACTAATGATAATAATGACATTTTTTGTGGTCCTTTTTATTTAGAAAAGTATCAAAAAGTATCGAAATACATTTTGGTACCGGTACAAAAATATTGGTATCTCACAAACACTACTGAAAATGTTTTCTCTCACACACATCAATGAAACACTCTCACGTGAACAAATAAAAAAATTATTCTTACACACCAAGAGTGTGTAGTACTCAGTAGTGTGTGAGACGATTTCAGTATTGTGTGTGTGTGTATGTTGGTTAGCAACAAAACAAACAATTATGGACTGATTTTGAAAAAAACTAACTATTTCTCCTATCGACTACGAATTGGAACATACATCACTTCTCTCTTTGTCATTCTGTCCTCTTTACTTCGCCCCCAGAGGCGCAGTGTAGTGGGTCCGTAAAGCTCCGACCTTTTGGGCGAAATGACGAGGCCGTCGATTAGTTACAACTTGGTCACTTTATTATAATTTCCACAAGGCAACAACCGGACATCCACCATCCTATTAACATTTCTGAACATGCTAGCGCTATATTTCCTAACTCGCCCACTCACTCACCCCACATACTGCCATTCTTAAAGGCACAAACACAAACGCTACTCTCACAACAGCTGCTTTAAAACACGCCTCGCCAAATGTGGCGATTAGTATTGCTTCAAACTTAGGTAAACATTTAAATAATAATCATTCAGATCTGCACAAGGAGTAATGAAAAGTGACAGGTATTATGTAGTTGTTACACCGGTCCTGCTGTTCGGTCCAGTGCAGACTGTAGTCGAGGAGCACAGGGAAGACCAACCCTTGAGGGTTTATGTCTAACAATGCCTTTTAATTTATATTTCAACCTTGCAAAATTGTTCTTTGACTGGAAGTGTTTAATGTAGTGTAAGATTTTTCGTCAAAATAAAGCTAGTTCCCTTTATTTGGAAAAGTATTGATATACATTTTGGTATTTGGAAAAATTATTGGTATCAGGACAACCCTACTACCAAGTTTTTGCCTGATACCGTCACGCTTCCCGGCATTATTGAGAAGACTTTGAAACGGCAATACTGTGGTATCTACAAAACCGTTACACCTCTAATGAAGATGTATTAAAATCTTTAACCTGATTGGTGAAACTGTATTCAAAGTTTGCGAGGGAAATAAGAGAACTGGAAAGGGAGCTTTGTGCACTTATTTTGTTTCTTGTTTCTTCTTTTTTAGTACCAAAAAAAAATAAATAAATAATCGAATTGGGGATAGGTTGGTTGGCAACACTAAATAGGCCCTAGTGTGTGAATGTGAGTGTGAATGTTGTCTGTCTATCTGTGTTGGCCCTGCGATGAGGTGGCGACTTGTCCAGGGTGTACCCTGCCTTCCGCCCGATTGTAGCTGAGATAGGCGCCAGCGCCCCCCGCAACCCCGAAAGGGAATAAGCGGTAGAAAATGGATGGATGGATGGAATTGTTACCCCCGAGGATCGATTAAAATCCCAAAAATTCACAGCCCGACATGTGATTAATTAAAAAATGCATTGCGTTATCATAAATGAATAAAGATTCAACCCAATCCGAGCTACGGCCTGTGATCGCGATGATTTGGCGGTCAGTTAGTCCTGCATGAAGATGTCGTTCACATCACCCCAGCTGATCCGTGGCACGATTACAGCAAGGATGGACCAACTGTACTACACAAACAAGAGCATCAAGTTGCAACTACCGGCTAAATGTGTTTTGCTTGATTAGTGTTAGCACCTTTGCTTCAAACGTAGGTAAACATTTAAATAATAATCATTCAGATCTGCACAAGGAGTAAAGGAAAGTGACAGGTAATACTGTAGTTCAGTGGTTCTTAACCTGGGTTCGACCGAACCTAGTCGGCATCAGGGGTTCGGTGGAGCCTCTGCCGCGGTGGTCAAGATACACCTGACTCATCGTGTAAATAAAAACTTCTCCCTATCGCCGTGTTATGGATACGGCAACAGCAGAAGTCACACTGATTTTCAGGTGTGTAATTTGTCGTGAGTTCATGCACTGTGTTGGTTTTGTTCTTTCAACAAGGTGATATTCATGCATGGATCATTTTGTGCAATATATATATAAAATGTATTTTTTTTTCCACTAAAGAAGGGTTCGGTGAATGTGCATATGAAACTGGTGGGGTTCGGTACCTCCAACAAGGTTCAGAAGCACTGATGTAGTTGTTACACCTGTCCTGCTGTTCGGTCCGGTGCAGATTGTAGTCGAGGAGCACAGGGAAGACGTTCCCTTCAGGGTCGATGCCATTTCAAAGCCTTTTCATTTATATTTTGGCCTTGTAAAAGTGTTCTTTGACTGTGAGTGTTTAATGTAGAGTAAGATTTGCTGTCCCCTTTATTTGGAAAAGTATTGATATATTTGATATAAATATAGGGCTTCACGGTGGCAGAGGGGTTAGTGCGTCTGCCTCACAATACAAAGTTCCTGCAGTCCTGGGTTCAAATCCAGGCTCGGGATCTTTCTGTGTGGGGTTTGCATGTTCTCCCCGTGAATGCGTGGGTTCCCTCCGGGTACTCCGGCTTCCTCCCACTCCCAAAGACATGCACCTGGGGATAGGTTGATTGGCAACACTAAATTGGCCCTAGTGTGTGAATGTTAGTGTGAATGTTGTCTGTCTATCTGTGTTGGCCCTGCGATGAGGTGGCGACTTGTCCAGGGTGTACCCTGCCTTCCGCCCGATTGTAGCTGAGATAGGCGCCAGCGCCCCCCGCAACCCCGAAAGGGAATAAGCGGTAGAAAATGGATGGATGGATATATCAATATATCGGTATTAAAACAACAATACCGTGGTATCTACAAAACCGTTACACCCCTAATATAGATGTATCAAAATCTTTAACCTGATCAGTGAAACTGCATTCAAAGTTTGCGATGGAAATAAGAGAACTGGAGAGGGAGCTTTGTGCGCTTGTTTTGTTTATTGTTCCTTCTTTTTTTAGTAAAAAAAAAAAAAAAGGGGGGGGCTTGTTAAAAGTCTGCCCACTCTGCTTGAGCACTAAAGCCTCTCAGACAAGCCGTGTTTTAGTGTAAACACACACAGTGCTTTTCCCCTTACATGGCTATGTGCTGCCAAACTGTGTGTGTGTGTGTGTGTGTGTGTGTGTGTGTGTGTGTGTGTATGTGTGGTGAGGATGGTTGATTATGGTCATTATTAAGCAGCTCCAAGTGTGTATGGAGGGAGCTCATGTTCTAGAAAAATGTTGTTTAAACAGTGCCAGGTGTTTTGTCATTGACACTGCGCCATTTCACGGACCGTGCCTTTCTCACATACACACAATATCACACAGCTGTGCACCCCGAGCCCCCGCCCGCCCGGCCGTGTGCACGCTCTTCTCGGTTCAGTCGCACCAACAAGTCCATTTGGCGAGAGACGAAAGCGGTATAAGTTGCCTTTTGTTTCATTCACTCGGCGCTTATCACTCGCAAATTGGCGACTCCAAAACCCCCCCCCTCCAACTTCTATCCGTGGCCTTATAAGGCGAGTAAATTAAGTCGGGAGTGTTTTTATAGCCTTAAGAAAGTGCGGTGCCGTATCGGGGGGATAATGTGCCCTGATGATAGTGACTCCTATAAACGTGGTAAGTCAGGGACGGAGTGTGTCCCCCAAGTCTTGGTAATGAAGCTCCATCCATCTCTCCGCCTTCACGCACGCTTCAATTGGCTCTGAGGGGTGCCCGACATTGAGATTATGACCGTCTGACCATGAAAAATTAACAGGTTTATCTCTTACCCCCACCCCCCAAACCCCCAACCACCACCCGTCTTTCTTTCTATATGCCCCTCTTCTTAAAACAGTGACGCCTTCATCCCCCCTCCGACTGAAACTCCGGCCTGCTATACTTTTCCAATTTTCCTTCAGTGTCTCCTAGGGGAGGACCTGGGGAGGACGGAGCTGTGATTAGCTTGATACGTTCTCGATAATAAAGCTATCATTCTCTCGCCTCTGCCCCACCTCGCACACGCCCCCTTTCCTCTTTGCTCGGGGGCCAGGTCGGACAGAGATAGACGAACCCTCGGATGGACGTCCAGATACGGGACAGAGTCTCTTTCCTCCCTGGGTTTCCTAATATCCGGCTTTGCCGTTTCCTCTTGGCAGTGTCAGAGGAGGAGATAGTCTCAAGTTGTGTTATCGGCAAACGCTTCTGTCTGTCTGATTGTCTCCGTTCACTTCCTGTCCTACAAACTCCACTAACTTTGTGCGGAATAAGCCAGTGGGCGTTAGAAATGAGCCGACATGGCAAGGCTCGAATTTGACCACGGAAACGGCGGAAAAAGCCGCAACCGCCATCGTCCTTTGCAGTAATGTCCTAAAAAATTCACCAACGTCGGCGGCAAGAACATGCCGTGACCGCCCTTGACCATACTTGCCAACCCTCCCGATTTTACCGGGATTTTGAAACTGGTGGGGTTCGGTACTTCCAACAAGGTTAAGAACCACTGCTGTAGTTGTTACAACTGTCCTGCTGTTCGGTCCGGTGCAGACCGTAGTCGAGAAGCACAGGGATGGCGTTCCCTTCAGGGTCGATGCCATTTCGATTACTTTTAATTTACATTTCAACCTTGCAAGATTGTTCTTTGACTGTGAGTGTTTAATGTAACCCTGCCGATTTTCCCGGGAGACTCCCGGAATTTAGTGCCCCTTCTGAAAGTCTCCCGGGGCAACCATTCTCCCAAATTTCTCACGATTTCCACCCAGACAACAATATTGGGGGCGTGCCTTTAAGGCACTGCCTTTAGCGTCCTCTCTCACCTGAAAAGGACACTATTATATATGTCTCCGTTATCCATAGGTTTATCGATAACCCATAAAGTGGGCAGGCACGGAGCTATTTCTCAGGGTTAATACACTGACACACAACATCTGGATCCCCATCATGCATTGCTTCAAACAAACAACGAAGGTGATTATTTTTGGACGAATGGGATCACAACCTTATCTTTTTGAAGCTGAAAATACTGAGGATGAACTGCTGGTTATACAAGAAAGCACGAAGGAAGATTGAGACGTTGGAGCAGGTATTCATCCTCCGCTGTTGCCATTTTTAATTTAAAGTAGTGTAAAGTTCTTTCTTATATCTGTCGGTAAACTCACCATTAAAGCGTTAAAACATACCGGTGTTGTGAGTTTACATTATTCACCCAAGGAACTTCAGTTATTACAGACTTCTGGTCGGAAGTTTTTTTCACCGGACACATTTCTGGTGTTGTTGCACTACTGAGCCACGGATGAGGAGATGCTGCTCTGTTATTGATTAAAGTAAAGTCTGAATGTCATTAAAACAGTTAGCGCCATCTTTTGACACTTCTTCCAGTCCCGTCCTTGCATGCTACACCGCTACAACAAAGATGACGGGTAGAAGACGCTGTCGAAGGTGAGCCACGTAAATAAGACCGCCCACAAAGCGGCGCATCCGGAAGAGTCTTGAAGATGATCTGTAAAACATCATTTATGCAACGTTTTGACCAAAGAACCACCATACACACAAGGAAATGTTTTGCATTTAGAAAAAAAAAAGACACCTTTAATGTGCCCTATAATTTCGCCTTTTGTATAAAAATATACGTGACTAGACCCACTTATCGGCAGTGCGCCTTAAAATCCGGTGTGCCCTGTAGTCCAGAAAATGTGGTACTTCAAACAAAACTGGTTTTCTTTTAAAAAAAAAAAAATTTACCTTAACTTTAATAAAGTCAAATGCAAATAAAGCAACACGACAAGTATCCAACACTTCTCTTTTCTAAAGTAAATGTGTACGGCAGAATAGATAATCTATATCAACAATATGATTTATCTGAGTGGCTGGACAGGACAAAAAAAAAATATATATATAATGATATATATGTGGAGGGGGCGTGGCCTGCAGGCCTGCCGCGGAACAAGGTGTGCCAGGACCGGCCACGAAGACAGCGACAGGCGAGTAGATGGCCCAGGTGGGCCTTGTTATCTAATCACCTGTCGCCTTTATTAGCAGCAGCCGGAATGAGACACATATTTGGGAGTTGGAGGTGCTGATGAGCGGACGCAGGAGGAAAAGACATTGTGCTGGAAAGCAGAAGCCTATTGCTATTTATGAAAATAAAACAGCGTTATACCCTGAATTCCGGCTTTCCTGGCAGTGTGTGATGGTCCACAGAACCCAATAGAGGGCAACCTTTCCAATATATATTTGAAAAAGTGAAACATGTATAAACAAGGGATTTTTGATTAGTTTCTAATCAACTAAGAATCGATACAAATAAGAATTGTGATTCATTAAAAAGTACCAACATAATAAGTCCTTAAAAACGGCAAACTACTCTTGTGACTGCAGGGCTGCACAATTGGGAAAAAAACCTAATCACAATTGCAATTTTGAAAATTTTCCGGCATAAAAAATTTTTGTTTTAGACTGTCAATCAACAGATCTAAAAACTGACAAAAAGTGTCACCCGTTGGTGCGCAGAGCACAGAGCTCCTGCTACCAGCAGCCAGTACAGTGGAGCCAACTTGTAAAAACAGAAATAAATAACTTATTTTGGTTCTATTAAAAAAAATAATAATAATACAACTTTTTGGCACAAAACAATACAAAGACAAAAAAATGGTAATTTATGGATTACTTGTTTTGGTTCTATTATAAAAAACACAAAACAAAACTTGTTGGTACTAAACAATGCAATGCCAAAAAGTGTTAACGAATAAATGAATGGTAAATGGCTATATCATTATTTTTTGTTTTTGTTTTTGGTACAAAACAATGCAATGTCAAAAAGTGGTAATTTATGGATTACTTATTTTCTTTTCATTAAAAAAAGGAAAGTTGTTGGTACAAAACAATGCAATACCAAAAAGTAGTATAATTTATGGATGATTTATTTTGGTTCTATTAAAAAAATTAAACTTTTTGGTAAAAAAGAATGCAATACCAAAAAAGTAGAATCTTAAGGATTACTTATTTATGTTTTATTTAAAAAATGAAACTTTTTGGTACAAAACAATGTAATACCAAAAAGTGGTGATGTATAAATGACATATTTTGGTTCTATTAACAAAAATACAACTCGTTGATCCAAAAAATTGCAATGCCAAAACGTAGTATGGTATAAATGACTTATTGTGGTTCTATTATTTTAAAAAATACAACTTTTTGGCACAAAAAAATGCAATACCAAAAAGTGGGAACTTTTGAATAACTTATTTTCATTCTATTAAAACATTTTTTACTTTTTGGTACAAAATAATGCAAAAACCTTTTGGGTTAAAACAATGCAATGCCAAAACGTGGTAACAAATAAAGGACTTATTTAGGTTGTATCATAAAAAAAAAAATTAAAAAAAAAAATTGCACAAAAAAATGCAATACCAAAAAGTGGTAACTTATGGATAACTTATTTTGGTTGTATTAAAAAAATAAAATTGTTGGTACAAAACAAAGCAATACCAAAAAGTGGTGATGTTTAAATGACTTATTTTGGTTATCTTATATTAAAAAAAAATATACAACTTTTTGGTACAAAACAATGCAATACCAAAAAGTGGTAACTTTTGAATTACTTACTTTGGTTCTATTATTTTTTTTTTTTTACATTTTGGTACAATAAAATGTAAAAACTTTTGGCACAAAACAATAGAATGCCAAAATGTAGCAATTTATGGATTACTTACTTTGGTTCTATTAAAAAATATATAACTTTTTGGTACAAAACAAGGCAATGCTAAAAAGTGGTGATGCATAAACGACTTATTTTGGTTCTGTTATTAAAAAAAGACGTTTTGGCACAAAACAATGCAATATCAAAAAGTGGTAACTTATGGATTACTTATTTTAGTTCCATTAAAAAATAAAACATTTTGGTACAAAACAAGGCAATGCTAAAAGGTGGGAATGAAAAATGACTTATTTTGGTTCTATTATTAAGGAAAATAAAAACATTTTTTTTTACAAAACAATACAATACCAAAAGGTGGTAACTTATGGATTACTTATTTTGGTTCTATTAAATAAAATAAACTTTTTGGTACAAAACAATGCAATGCGAAAAAGTGGTAACGAATAAACAACTTATTTTAGTTCTATTATTGAAAAACAGCAACATTTTTTTGGTACAAAATAATGCAATACCAAAAGGTGGTAATTTATGGATTACTTATTTTGGTTCTATTAAATAAAATAAACTTTTTGGTACAAAACAATGCAATGCCAAAAGTGGTAACTTTTGAATGACCTATTTTCATTCTATTAACATTTTTTTTAACTTTTTGGTACAAAATAGTGCAAAGACCTTTTTGAACAAAACAATGCAATACCAAAAAGTGGTAATTTATGGATTACTCATTTTGGTTCAATTAAAAAATAAAACGTTTTGGTACAAAATAAGGCAATACCAAAAAAAGTGGTAACGTATACATGACTTATTTCGGTTCTGTTATTAAAAAACATATAATTTTTTTGTTACAAAACAATGCAATACCAAAAAGTGGTAACTTATGAATTACTTATTTTGGTTCTTTTTTTTTTTTTTAAATACTACGTGTTGGCACAAAACAGTGAAATGCCAAAAATTGGTAACGAATAAATGACTTATTTTGGTTCGATTAAAAAAAAAGCCACTTTTTGGTACAAAACAATGTATTTCCAAAAGGTGGTAATTTATGGATTACTTATTTTGGTTCTATTATTAAGAAAAATAAACAAATTGGTAAAATACAATGCAGTACTAAAAAGTGGTAACATATACCTAACTTATTTTGGTCGTATTATAGAAAATAACACTTTTTGGTGCAAAACAATGCAATGCCAAAACTAGGTAAATTATGGATTACTTATTTTGGTTTTATTAAAAATTTAACTTTTTGGTACAAAACAATGCAATACCAAAAAAGTGGTAACTTTTTGAATTACTTATTTTCGTTCTATTGAAAAAAATTTAACTTTTTGTTTCAAAACAATCCAATGCCAAAAACTGGTAAAGAATAAATGACTTATTTTGGTTCTATTAAAAAAATGACACTTTTTGGTACATAACAATGCAGTTCCAAAAGTTATTTTTGTTCTATTACAAAAAAAATTAAACAAATTGTTACAAAACAATGTAATGCTAAAAAGTGGTAACCTATAGATGACTTATTTTTGTTGTATTATAAAAAAATTACAACTTTTTTGCACAAAACAATGCAATACCAAAAAATGGTAACTTATGGATTACTTATTATGGTTCTATTAAAAAAAAAAATACTACTTGTTGGCACAAAACAATGCAATGCCGAGAAGTGGGAACATATGGATTACTTATTTTGGTTCTATTAAAAAAATAAAACTTGTTGGTACAAAGCAATGCAATACCAAAACGTGGTGACGTATAAATGACTTATTTTTGTTCCTTTATAAAAAAAATATAACCTGTTGATACAAAACAAGGCAATGATAAAAAGTGGTATTGTATAAATAACTTATTTTGGTTCTATTATTAAAAAAAATCTACTTTTTGGTACAAAACAAAGCAATACCAAAAAGTGGTAATGTATAAATAACAGTCATTATTATCAGTCATTCCCAAACAAGGAAGGGGTGAGGGTCACCACAGTGTGAACAAATAGTTAAACAACATTTCTCAATGAGCTATTGCAAGGAATTTAGGGATTTCACCATCTACGGTCCGGAATATCATCAAAAGGTTTAGAAAATCTGGACAAATCACTGCACGTAAGCGATGCTATTACGGACCTTCGAACCTTCAGGCGGCGCTGCATCAAAAAGCGACATCAGAGTGTAAAGGATATCACCACATGGGCTCAGGAATACTTCAGAAAACCACTGTCAGTAACTACAGTTTGTCGCTACATCTGTAAGTGCAAGTTTAAAATGTACTATGCAAAGCGAAAGCCTTTTATCAACAACACCCAGAAACGCCGCTGGCTTCGCTGGGCCCCGAGCTAATCTAAGATCGACTGATGCAAAGTGAAAAAATGTTCTATGGTGTGACAAGTCCACATTTCAAATTGTTTTTGGAAACTGTGGACGTTGTGTCCTCCGGAACAAAGAGGTAAGGAACCATTTGGATTGTTATAGGCGCAAAGTTCAAAAGCCAGCATCTGTGATGGTATGGGGGTGTATTAGTTCCCAAGGCATGGGTAACAGACACTTATGTGAAGGCACCATTAATGTTGAAAGGTACATACAGGTTTTGGAACAAATGTTGCCGTCCAAGCAACGTTATCATGGACGCCCCTGCTTATTTCAGCAAGTTCAAGTTGGATATCACCACATGGGTTCAGGAACACTTCAGAAAACCATTTTCAGCAACTACAGTTTGTCGCTACATCTGTAAGTGCAAGTTAAAATTATACTATGCAAAGCTTAAAGCCATTTATCAACAACATCCAGAAACTCAACTGCCTTCGCTGGACCCGAGCTCATCTAAGATGGACTGATGTAAAGCTTAAAAGTGTTCTGTGGTCTGACGAGTCCACATTTCAAAGTTCAAAACCCAGCATCTGTGATGGTATGGGGGTGTATTAGTGCCCAAGGCATGGGTAACTTACACATCTGTGAAGACACCATTAATGCTAAAAATGTACATACAGGTTTTGGAACAACATATGTTGCCATCCAAGCAACGTTATCATGGACGCCCCTGCTTATTTCTGCAAGACAATGCCAAGCCACGTGTTACAACAGCGGGGCTTCATAGTAAAAGAGTGCGGGTACTAGACTGGCCTGCCTGTAGTCCTGACCTGTCTCCCATTGAAAATGTGTGGCGTATTATGAAGCCACAACGGAGACCCCGGACTGTTGAACAACTTAAGCTTTACATCAAACAAAAATGGGAAAGAATTCCACCAGGAAAGTTAAAAAAATGGTCTCCTCAGTTCCTAAACATTTAATGAGTGTTTGTAAAAGGAAAGGTCATTAAACACAGTGGTAAAAAATGCCCCTGTGCCAACTTTTTTGCAGTGTTTTGCTGCCATTAAATTCTAAGTTAATGATTATTTGCAAAAAAAAAAAAAGATACATTTCTTAGTTGGAACATTAAATATCTTGTCTTTGCAGTCTATTCAATTGAATATAAGTTGAAAAGAATTAGCAAATTATTGTATTTTGTTGGGGCATAGCTCGGTTGGAAGAGTGGCCGTGCCAGCAACTAGAGGGTTGCAGGTTCGATTCCCGCTTCCGACATTCTAGTCACTGCCGCTGTGTCCTTAGGCAAGGCACTTTACCCACCTGCTCCCAGTGCCACCCACGCTGGTTTAAATGTAACTTAGATATAGGGTTTCACTATGTAAAGCGCTTTGAGTCACTAGAGAAAAGCGCTATATAAATATAATTCACTTCACTTTATCTACAAAGTGCCAACTTCACTGGTTTTGGGGATTTTTACAAACAAACAAACTTGTAGCAGATATCATGAATGCAATGTCGGATCGGACCCCGACGTGGCCCCATAACCGCAATGTGGCCCCCGATTAATAAAAAAGGGGTTTGACGGCCCTGGTCTGGAGGGTTACGGCTCCTCTTGCATGAGAAAAAGAGCAAAGCAAGCAAGGCGCTGTTTGTGAGTTTTAACACAGACATCACAAGTTTCCAAAAAAGCGAGAGGGCACCGGCGCAGCGGGGCATTGAGCTGCCGAGAAAGCAGGGAGGAGGGGAGGGGCCGATTTGCAGAGGAGGCGGGGGGAGAATGAGCGCTGTTTGAAGAGCGCTGTTGAAATAAATCAGTGTGTTTACGTTCTGGAGGAACAAAGTGTTCCGTTGGCAGAAGAGCACTCCGCTGTCCGTTTCCCCCGGCGCTGTTTTTTACCTGAGCCTTTTGTGTTTGCGGACGTGTGTGTGTGGACAGTGTCAAGGACAGTTCTCCTTGCCAATAAAGTCTTTTGCCAAGGATCTCAATAAAACAATTCAGACTGAAGAACTGTCGCGTATACAACCGCTTGTCAGGCCCTTCAAGTGCTCGCTGATTTGCAATGGGAAAAAAGGCCCGTGTCTTTCAAACTCGACTCGGTTCTCTGCTCGGACCTTAAAGCCGTTGTTAGCTTTTGAAAAAGAGCGGTTTTTTCAATAAGGATTTGCAAATAACAATAGTAAATCCTTTTACCTAATAATTGCAGCAATTGGGGTGCGGAAAAATTGATTTCGGACTAACACTCGTGTTAATGAGCAAACACACATGTACATGTGTCACTTTTTAAACTGTTTCATTCTTTTTATAATAGAACCAAAATAATGCACTGTTTTGTGCCAACCTGTAGTATTTAAAAATAATAATAGAACCAAAATAACAAATCCATAAATTACCACTTTTTTGGTATAGCATTAATTTTTACCTATAAGTTATATTTTTCAATAATAGAACCAAAATAAGTAATTTATACACTACCACATTTTAGTATTGCCCTGTTTTGTACCTACATTGTATATTTGTTTTAAATTAAACAAAAATAAGTCATTCAAAAGTTACCACTTTTTGGTATTGCATTGTTTTTTACCAAAAAAGTGTTAAAAATAATAATATAACCTAAAAAAGTCATTCATTCGTTACCACTTTTTAGTATTGCTCTGTTTTGTACAAAATTATATCTTTTTTTAATAGAACCAAAATAAGTAATCAATGAGTTATCAATTTTGGTGTTACATTGTTTTGTACCAAAAAGTTTGATTTTTTTTTTTTTAATAAAACGAAAATAAGTAATTCAAAAGTTACCACTTTTTGGTATTGCATTGTTTTGTACCAAAAAATAAAATAAAAAAAATAAAAAGTAGCTGAGATAGGTGCCAGCGCCCCCCGCGACCCCTAAAAGGGAATAAGTGGTAGAAATGGATGGATGGGATGGAATAAGTCATTCATTCGTTACCACTTTTTGGCATTGCACTGTTTTGTACCAACCTGTAGTATTTTTTTAAAATAATAGAACCAAAATAAGCAATCCATAAATTACCACTTTTTTGGTAAAGCATTATTTTTTACCAAAAAGTTATATTGTTTAATAATAGAACCAAAATAAGTAATTTATACAGTACCACGTCTTAGTATTGCCCTGTTTTGTACCTAAATTATATATTTGTATATGTGTTTTAAATTAAACAAAAATAAGTCATTCAAAAGTTACCACTTTTTGGTATTGCATTTTTTTGTACCAAAAAAGTATTAAAAAATAATAATATAACCTAAATAAGTCATTCATTCGTTACCACTGTTTAGTATTCCCCTGTTTTGTACCAAAATGATATATCTTTTTAATAGAACCAAAATAAGTAATCCATGAGTTATCAATTGTGGTGTTACATTGTTTTGTACCAAAAAGTTTGATTTTTTTTTTAATAAAACAAAAATAAGTAATTCAAAAGTTACCACTTTTTAGCATTGCATTGTTTTGTACCAAAAAATTATTTAAAAAATTATAATAAGTAATTCATTCGTTACCACTTTTTGGCATTGCACTGTTTTGTGCCAACCTGTAGTATTGAAAAAAAATAATAGAACCAAAATAAGCAATCCATAAATTACCACTTTTTTGGTATAGCATTGTTTTTTTTTTACCAAAAAGTAATATTTTTTAATAGAACCAAAATTATACAGTACCATGTTTTAGTATTGCCTTGTTTTGTACCTACATTGTATATTTGTATATTTGTTTTAAATTAAACAAAAATAAGTCAATCAAAAGTTACCACTTTTTGGTATTGCATTGTTTTGTACCAAAAAAGTATTAAAAAAAAAAATAATATAACCTAAATAAGTCATTCATTCATTACCACTTTTTAGTATTGCCCTGTTTTGTACCAAAATGATATATTTTTTTAATAGAACCAAAATAAGTAATCCATGAGTTATCAATTTTGGTGTTACATTGTTTTGTACCAAAAAGTTTGATTTTTTTTTAAATAAAACAAAAATAAGTAATTCAAAAGTTACCACTTTTTAGTATTGCATTGTTTTGTACCAAAAAATTATGAAAAAAATAATAATAAGTAATTCATTCGTTACCACTTTTTGGCATTGCACTGTTTTGTGCCAACCTGTAGTATTTTTTTAAGAATAATAGAACCAAAAAAAGCAATCCATAAATTACCACTTTTTTGGTATAGCATTGTTTTTTCACCAAAAAGTAATATTTTTTAATAGAACCAAAATTATACAGTACCACATTTTAGTATTGCCCTGTTTTGTACCTACATTACATATTTGTATATTTGTTTTAAATTAAACAAAAAAAAGTCATTCAAAAGTTATCACTTTTTGGTATTGCATTGTTTTGTACCAAAAAAGTGTTAAAAATAATAATATAACCTAAATAAGTCATTCATTCGTTACCACTTTTTAGTATTGCCCTGTTTTGTACCAAAATGATATATTTTTTTAATAGAACCAAAATAAGTAATCCATGAGTTATCAATTTTGGGGTTACATTGTTTCGTACCAAAAAGTTTAATTAAAAAAATAAAATAAAACGAATATAAGTAATTCAAGAGTGTACAACTTTTTGGTATTGCATTGTTTTGTACCAAAAAATTATTAAGAAATAATAATATAGCCAAAATAAGTCATTCGTTCATTACCACTTTAGTATTGCCCTGTTTTGTACCAAAATGATCCATCCATCCATCCATTTTCTACCACTTATTCCCTTTCGGGGTCGCGGGGGGCGCTGGCGCCTATCTCAGCTACAATCGGGCGGAAGGCAGGGTACACCCTGGACAAGTTGCCACCTCATCGCAGGGCCAACACAGATAGACAGACAACATTCACACTCACATTCACACGCTAGGGTCAATTTTAGTGTTGCCAATCAACCTATCCCCAGGTGCATGTCTTTGGAAGTGGGAGGAAGCCGGAGTACCCGGAGGGAACCCACGCATTCACGGGGAGAACATGCAAACTCCACACAGAAAGATCCCGAGCCTGGATTTGAACCCAGGACTGCAGGAACTTCGTATTGTGAGGCAGACGCACTAACCCCTCTGCCACCGTGAAGCCTACCAAAATGATATATTTTTTTAATAGAACCAAAATAAGTAATCCATGAGTTACCAATTTTGGTGTTACATTGTTTTGTACCAAAAAGTTTACTTTTTTTTTTTTTTTAAATAAAACGAATATAAGTAATTCAAAAGTTACCACTTTTTAGCATTGCATTGTTTTGTACCAAAAAATTATTTAAAAAATAATAATAAGTAATTCATTCGTTACCACTTTTTGGCATTGCACTGTTTTGTGCCAACCTGTAGTATTGAAAAAAAATAATAGAACCAAAATAAGCAATCCATAAATTACCACTTTTTTGGTATAGCATTGTTTTTTTTTTTACCAAAAAGTAATATTTTTTAATAGAACCAAAATTATACAGTACCATGTTTTAGTATTGCCCTGTTTTGTACCTACATTGTATATTTGTATATTTGTTTTAAACTAAACAAAAATAAGTCAATCAAAAGTTACCACTTTTTGGTATTGCATTATTTTGTACCAAAAAAGTATTTAAAAAAAAATGATATAACCTAAATAAGTCATTCATTCATTACCACTTTTTAGTATTGCCCTGTTTTGTACCAAAATGATATATTTTTTTAATAGAACCAAAATAAGTAATCCATGAGTTATCAATTTTGGTGTTACATTGTTTTGTACCAAAAAGTTTGATTTTTTTTTAATAAAACAAAAACAAGTAATTCAAAAGTTACCACTTTTTAGTATTGCATTGTTTTGTACCAAAAAATTATGAAAAAAATAATAATAAGTAATTCATTCGTTACCACTTTTTGGCATTGCACTGTTTTGTGCCAACCTCTAGTATTTTTTTAAGAATAATAGAACCAAAAAAAGCAATCCATAAATTACCACTTTTTTGGTATAGCATTGTTTTTTTTACCAAAAAGTAATATTTTTTAATAGAACCAAAATTATACAGTACCACATTTTAGTATTGCCCTGTTTTGTACCTACATTATATATTTGTATATTTGTTTTAAATTAAACAAAAAAAGTCATTCAAAAGTTATCACTTTTTGGTATTGCATTGTTTTGTACCAAAAAAGTGTTAAAAATAATAATATAACCTAAATAAGTCATTCATTCGTTACCACTTTTTAGTATTGCCCTGTTTTGTACCAAAATGATATATTTTTTTAATAGAACCAAAATAAGTAATCCATGAGTTATCAATTTTGGTGTTACATTGTTTCGTACCAAAAAGTTTAATTTAAAAAAATAAATAAAACGAATATAAGTAATTCAAGAGTGTACAACTTTTTGGTATTGCATGGTTTTGTACCAAAAAATTATTAAGAAATAATAATATAGCCAAAATAAGTCATTTGTTCATTACCACTTTAGTATTGCGCTGTTTTGTACCAAAATGATATATTTTTTTAATAGAACCAAAATAAGTAATCCATGAGTTACCAATTTTGGTGTTACATTGTTTTGTACCAAAAAGTTTACTTTTTTTTTTTTTTAAATAAAACGAATATAAGTAATTCAAAAGTGTACCACTTTTTGGTATTGCATTGTTTTGTACCAAAAAAGTATTTAAAAAATAGTAATATAACCTAAATAAGTAATTCATTCGTTACCACTTTTTAGTATTGCCCTGTTTTGTACCAAAATTATATATTTCTTTAATAGAACCAAAATAAGTAATCCACGAGTTACCAATTTTGGTGTTACATTGTTTTGTACCAAAAAGTTCCATTTTTTTTTTTTTAAATAATAAAACGAATATACCACTTTTTGGTATTGCATTGTTTTGTACCAAAACATATATATTTTTAAAATAATGAAACCAAAATAAGACATTCATTCATAACCAATTTTTGGTATTGCATTGTTTTGTACCAAAACATATATATTTTTTAAAATAGTAGAACAAAACCAAAATAAGTCATTCATTCATTCATTACCAATTTTTGGTATTGCATTGTTTTGTACCAAAACATATATATTTTCAAAAATAATAGAACCAAAATAAGTCATTCTTTCATTACCAATTTTTGGTATTGCATTGTTTTGTACCAAAACATATATTTTTTTTTAAATAATAGAACCAAAATAAGTCATTCATTCATTACCAATTTTTGGTATTGCATTGTTTTGTACCCCCAAAAAATATATTTTTTAAATAATAGAGCCAAAATAAGTAATTAATTTGTTACCAATTTTTGGTATTGCATTGTTTTGTACCAAAAAGTGGCTTTTTTTGATAGAACCAAAATAAGTCATCTATACGTTACCACTTTTTGGCATTGCATTGTGTACATGCTGAAAGAGTCATTTATGATTGTTTATATAAATATAACTATAGATGTCAACATTGTGTATGTGCTGAAAGATTAATTAATAATTGTTTATCAAAATATAACTATAGATGTAAACATTGTGCATGTGCGTAAACATTAATTAATGATTTTTTATCCAAATAAAACTATAGATGTCAAATTTATGTATGTGCTGAAACATTCATTTATGATTGTTTATCAAAATATAACTATTGATGTAAACATTGCGTATGTGCTGAAATATTAATTAATGATTGGTTATCAAAATATAACTATGGATATCAACATTGTGTACGTTCTGAAAGATTCATTAATGATTTTTTTTATGAAAATATAACTATAGATGTCAACATTGTGTACGTGCTGAAAGATTCATTCATGATTGTTTATCAAAATATAACTATAGATGTCAACATTGTGTATGTGCAGAAATTTTAATTAATGATTTTTTTATCTAAATAAAACTATGGATGTCAACATTGTGTATGTGCTGAAACATTCATTTATGATTGTTTATCAAATTATAACTATAGATGTCAACATTGTGTATGCGCAGAAATATTAATTAATGATTTGTTATCTAAATAAAATCATAGATGTCAACATTGAGTATGTGCTCAATGATTCATTTATGATTGTTTATCAAAATATAACTATAGATGTAAACATTGTGTATGCGCAGAAATATTAATTAATGATTTGTTATCTAAATAAAATCATAGATGTCAACATTGTGTACGTGCTGAAAGATTCATTAATGATTTTTTTATGAAAATATAACTATATACGTCAACATTGTGTACGTGCTGAAAGATTCATTCATGATTGTTTATCAAAATATAACTATATATGTAAACATTGTGTATGTGCAGAAATAATAATTAATGATTTTTTTATCTAAATAAAACTATGGATTTCAACATTGTGTATGTGCTGAAACATTCATTTTTGATTGTTTATCAAAATATAACTATAGATGTAAACATTGTGTATGTGCAGAAATATTGATTAATGATTGTTCATACAAAAAAACTATAGATGTAAACATTGTGTATGTGCTGAAAGATTAATTAATGATTGTTTATCAAAATATAACTATAGATGTAAACATTGTGTATGTGCGGAAATATTCAGTGATTATTTTTTATCGAAACAAAACTATAGATGTCAACATTGTGTACGTGCTGAAATATTAATTAATGATTGTTTATGAAAATCTAACTGTAGATGCCAACATTGTGTACGTTATGAAAGATTCATTAACGATTTTTTTATGAAAATATAACTGTATACGTCAACATTGTGTACTCGCTGAAAGGTTCATTAATGATTGTTTATCAAAATATAACTGTAGATGTAAACATTGTGTATGTGCGGGAATATTAATTAATGATTTGTTATCTAAATAAAATCATAGATGTCAACATTGTGTATGTGCTGAAAGATAAATTAATGATTGTTTATGAAAATATAACTATAGATATCAACATTGTGTACATGCTGAAATATTAAATAATGATTGTTTATCAAAATATAACTGTAGATGTCAACATTGTGTATGTGCTGAAAGATTCATTAATGATTTTATTATGAAAATATAACTACTTTTGTCAACATTGTGTACTCGCTGAAAGATTTATTCATGATTGTTTATGAAAATAGAGCTATAGATCTAAACATTGTGTATGTGGGGAAATATCAATTAATGATTTTTTATCTAAATAAAACTATAGATATCAACATTGTGTATGTGCGGAAATATCAATTAATGATTTTTTATCTAAATAAAACTATAGATATCAACATTGTGTATGTGTATAAACATTCATTTATGATTGTTTATCTCAATATAACTATAGATGTAAACATTGTGTATGTGTTGAAAGATTAATTAATGATTTTTTTTATCAAAATATAGCTGTAGATGTCAACATTGTGTATGTACAGAAAGATTAATTTATGATTGTTTATCAAAATATAACTATAGATGTCAACATTGTGTATGTGCTGAATGATTTATTAATTACTGTTTATCAAAATATAACTGTAGATGTAAACATTGTGTATGTGCGGAAATATTCATTAATGATTTTTTATCTAAATAAAACTATAGTTGTCAACATTGTGTATGTGCTGAACGATTAATTCATGATTGTTTATGAAAATATAACTACAGATGTCAACATTGTGTATGTTCTGAAAGATTCATTAATGATTGTTATCAAAATATAACTATAGATATCAACATTGTGTACATGCTGAAATATTAAATAATGATTTTTTAATGAAAATATAACTATTTTTGTCAACATTGTGTACTCGCTGAAGATTTATTGTTTATGAAAATAGAACTATAGATCTAAACATTGTGTATGTGCGGAAATATCAATTAATGATTTTTTATCTAAATAAAACTATAGATGGCGACATTGTGTATGTGTATAAACATTCATTTATGATTGTTTATCTCAATATAACTATAGATGTAAACATTGTGTATGTGTTGAAAGATTAATTACTGATTTTTTTATCAAAATATAGCTGTAGATATCAACATTGTGTATGTGCAGAAAGATTAATTTATGATTGTTTATCAAAATATAACTATAGATGTCAACATTGTGTATGTGCTGAAAGATTAATTTGATTGTTTATCAAAATATAACTGTAGATGTAAACATTGTGTACATGCTGAATGATTTATTAAATACTGTTTATAAAAATATAACTGTAGATGTAAACATTGTGTACGTGCTGAAAGATTAATTAATTACTGTTTATCAAAATATAACTGTAGATGTAAACATTGTGTACGTGCTGAATGATTAATTTATGATCGGTTCCTTTGGTTAAAAGGTGAAAAGCCGTAGATATTATGTGATTGGGCCGGCATGCAAAGGCAGTGCGTTCCATCCATCCATCAATGTCCTACCGCTTGTCCCTTTTGGGGTTGCGGGGGGGTGCTGGAGCCTGCCTCAGCTGCATTCGGGCACCCTGGACAATAAGTCATTCATTTTACTTTTTGAAACCGATACGGATAATTTCCGATATTGCATTTTTAAGCATTTATCGGCCGATAACATCGGCAGTCCGATTTTATCGGACATCTCTAATTATTATTTTTTTTCCCTCGAACGGCACAAAACGACAGAGACGCTGAGAGTAGCCTCGCGGCAAAATCGCAACCGAAAGCCTCGGAGCCAAGGATGCAGGGACCTCTCCCGGACCCATCACGGCTCCTATTTTCCCCGCTCCTGGTCCCGTGCCTTCTTTTCCTTCTCTCCCAGGACACAAAGTTTGATGGCTGGCGCTGATTCCCCCATCAGCCAGACTGACAGTTGACATTCTCCCTTCTTTAAAAAAAAAAAAATAAAACCCCACCGCTGCTCCTTTATTTCCCCGGCTCTGCTCAGATTGCCAGACTATTGTCAGAGGTACGGTAGGTGGGAGGGGGCGGGGGGGACGGACGACAAGGTTGGGGTAGGGATGCAGCCGGTGAGATAGCAGCTTTCACAGTCCTCCGATTGTTCGATTCCAGGGGTTGTGGCGGGCGTAAAGGAGCGGGAGCAAGAGTGAACACGGGGACGAGTGCGGAGGGAATAGGAGAGACAAAAAGTATGTTGGAGAGTGGACAGATAATAACGCCGGTGTCACTCACTCGCCTCGAAAACAGATGCCGAATGTGCACCGGGAAACGTGCCTTTCCTTTACCCCCCCGCACCAGGCCCCCAACTACTGTCGGCTTCTGTGTACATTATTGACGGTTTCCACGGCGCTTGTAATCGAGTTTGTCCATGTGGAAAAACAATACCAGCCAGAAAGATACTTAATGCCTGCTATTTTGTATACATGTCAGATCGCATGAGTGTAAGTTTAAATTGGGGCCGTTAGTGCATTGTGTGTGTAAAAATGGGGGGGGGGGGGGGGGGGGGGATGAAAGCAAAAAAAAAAACTGTACAATGAATGTACAAGAACTGAGGGAGGGATGACGGAGACTAACTATAGTTTGACGCAGGAAGGTAGTTTCTCAGGGATTGTTGAAGGCCAGGGGTGTCCGAACTTTTTTGATTTGGGGGCATGTAAAGTAACCCCGTTTCCATATGAGTTGGGAAACTCTGTTGAATGTAAATATAAACCCAACACAATGATTTGCAAATCATTTTCCACCCATATTCAGTTGAATATGCGACAAAGACAACGTATTTGATGTTCAAACTGATAAACATTGTTTTTGCAAATAATCATCAAGTTTAGCATTGGATGCCAGCAACACAAAGAAGTTGGGAAAAGGTGGCAATAAATACGGATCAAGTTAAAGAATGCTCGTCAAACACTTATTTGGAACATCCCACAGGTGTGCAGGCGAATTGGGGAACAGGTGGGTGCCATGATTGGGTATAAAAACAGCTCCCCAAAACATGCTCAGTCTTTCACGAGAAAGGATGGGGCGAGGTACACCCCTTCGTCCACAACTACGTGAGCAAATAGTCAAACTGTTTAAGAACAATGTCTCTCAAAGTGCAATTGCAAGACATTTAGGGATTTCAACATCTACGGTCCATAATATCATCAAAAGGTTCAGAGAATCGTAAGCGGCATGGCCGGAAACCAACATTGAATGACCGTGACCTTCGATCCCTCAGACAACACTGTATCAAAAACCGACATCAATCTCTAAAGGATATCACCACATGGGCTCAGGAACACTTCAGAAAACCACTGTCACTAAATACAGTTCGTCGCTACATCTGCAAGTGCAAGTTAAAGCTCTACTATGCAAAGCGAAAGCCAATTATCAACAACATCCAGAAACGCGGCCGGCTTCTCTGAGCCTAAATCATCTAAGATGGACTGATGCAAAGCGGAAAAGTGTTCTCTGTAGTCTGACGACTCCACATTTCAAATAGTTTTTGGAAATATTTGACATCATGTCATCCGGACCAAAGAGGAAGTGAACTATCCAGACTGTTATCGACGCAAAGTTCAAAAGCCAGCATCTGTGATGGTATGGGGGTGCATTAGTGCCCAAGGCATGGGTAACTTACACATCTGTGAAGGCACCATTAATGCTGAAAGGTATATACAGGTTTTGGAACAACATATGTTGCCATCTAAGCGCCGTCTTTTTCATGAACGCCCCTGCTTATTTCAGCAAGACAATGTCAAGCCACATTCAGCACGTTTTACAACAGCGTGGCATTCTAAAAAAAGAGTGCGGGTACTTTACTGGCCCGCCTGCAGTCCAGACCCGTCTCCCATCGAAAATGTGTGAAGCGTAAAATACGACAGCGGAGACCCCGGACTGTTGAACGACTGAAGCTTGACATAAAACAAGAATGGGAAAGAATTCCACTTTCAAAGCTTCAACAATTAGTTTCCTCAGTTACCAAACGTTTATTTGAGTGTTGTTACACAGTGGTGAACATGCCCTTTCCCAACTACTTTGGCACGTGTTGCAGCCATGAAAATCTAAGTTAACTATTATTTGCAAAAAAAAAAAAATTGTATGAGTTTGAACATCAATTATGTTGTCTTTGTAGTACATTCAACTGAAAATGGGTTGAAAAAGATTATATTCCGTTTATATTTACATCCAACACAATTTCCCAACTCATATGGAAACGGGAAACCTTACAAATTGTCATGATGATGATGATGATGAGGATTTCTTTTTATTCCTGACTGATGATGAGGATGAAGAGGTGTGTCCTCTCTTGGGCCCGCCTCCCCTCCCTCTGCCACTTGTCCGTCCGTGTGATGTGTAGAAGCCAATCCCATAATAAAGAATGCGGCCATACATATTCATGATAGATATCTAGTAATTAGTAAACCCCCCATGCACGCACGCACGCACACACACACACACACACACACACACACACACACACACACACACACACACACACACACACACACACACACACACACACACACACTCAGGCTTCATGCATATGTATGCCCTTGGCAAACAAAGGCAGTGGCAGCGTGGGGCATTCGCTATTAACACACACGTCCACATGTGATGGCACAGATAGCAGCCCTGCCACTCACACACACACACGCACGCACGCACGCACACACACACACACACACACACACACACACACACACACACACACACACACACACACACACACACACTCTTGTATTTGTCAACTTCCTGAGACCTCTGCCCACCCAACCCAGATATATAAAGATGTGTATTTACATTATTAATAACATATACATACTATACATATTAAAAAAAGCTTGTTGTGAAAAATGAGTTGCGATTTCACAAGAAAAATGTCACGGTTTAAAGGGGAACATTATCACCAGAACAATGTCAGCGTCAATATATACCTTGATGTTGCAGAAAAAAGACAACATGTTTTGTTTTAACCGATTTTCGAACTTTAAAAGGGTGAATTTGGCGATTTAAACGCCTTTCACCCGTGACGTTACAACGTTAAGCAATCCGACATTATTCCAAACACATTACACACACCACATGCTATTTAGGGTAGCTCTATGTAGATATTGCACCGTTATGCCTCATTTGTAGCTATATTTGCATCCAGCCTTTCCCTCCACCCACATTTAATGCCAAACAAACACATACCAATCGACGGATTCAAGTACACCAGTGGTCAAAAGATGCGAAAGTCCCTCGTTTGTTCTGCACATTTTACCGACGATAGCAATGCTACGACAGAGATGTGTGGATATCCTGCGACACTCAAAGCAGATCCATTTCCAACGATAAAGACAACGAAATCACAAAGGTGAGTTTTGTTGATGTTATTGACTTATGTGCTAATCAGACATTTTTGGTCACGGCATGACTGCCAGCTAATCGATGCTAACATGCTATTTAGGCTAGTTTTATGTACATTTTTAGCTATATTTTTGCATCCAGCCTTTCCCTCCACCCACATTTAATGCTAAACAAACACATACCGATCGACGGATTCAAGTACACCAGTGGTCAAAAGATGTGAAAGTCCCTCGTTTGTTCTGCACATTTTCCCGCTGATAGCGATGCCATCGACTGAGATGGCACAGAGATGTGTGGATATCCTGGGACACCACTCAAAGCAGATGCATTTCCAACGATAAAGACAACGAAATCACAAAGGTGAGTTTTGTTGATGTTATTGACTTATGTGCTAATCAGACATATTTGGTCACGGCATGACTGCCAGCTAATCTATGCTAACATGCTATTTAGGATAGTTGTATGTACATTTGTAGCTGTATTTTCATCCAGCCTTTCCCCCCACCCATATTTAATGCCAAACAAACACTTACCAATCGACGTATTTAAGTTGCTCCAGTGGTCAAAAGATGCAATCATTTATTAGAAGGCGATCGACGAATAGCTACAATAGCTATTTGCTCAATAGCTTCAGTTTCTTCTTCAATTTCGTTTTCACTATCTGCCTCCACACTCCAACCATCCGTTTCAATACATGCGTAATCTGTTGAATCGCTTAAGCCGCTGAAATCGGAGTCCGAATCCGAGCTAATGTCGCTATATCTTGCTGTTCTATCTGCTTTGTTTGTTTGTATTGGCATCACTATGTGACGTCACAAGAAAATGGACGGTGGTTTCACAGATAGCGAAAATCAGGCACTTTAAAGCCTTTTTTCGGGATATTCCTTGATGGGTAAAATTTTGAAAAAAACTTCGAAAATTAAAATAAGTCACTGAGAACTGATTTTTATTGGTTTTAACCCTTCTGAAATTTTGAAAATGTTCCCCTTTAACAAGAAAAACTCAGAATGTTGGCAGTGATATAAGAAGTCGTCATTTTACTCAGCACAAGTCAAAATTGTATAAGTAAAACTGAACATTTGTGCAATATTATGATAAAAGTTGGCATTTTACTCAATAACCGTCGCAGTTTTACAAGAAAAAGCTTAAAATGTTGGCAAGTCACAATTTTATAAGAAAACAGAATTTTTGGGGCAATATTTTACTAATAATCTGAATTTGACTTGGCAAAATTATGACAAAAGTCATCCTTTTACTCAAAAATTGTCACTATTTTACAAGAACAACAAAAAAATGGGGCAATATTGTGATACAAGTCAGAGTTTGATATGACAAATGTCACCATTTTGCATTAGAAAGTAATACTTTTACATAAAAAAGTAATAATTTGACGAGTAATTACAGAAACAGAAAGAATATGAGAAATTGGTCCCAAATTTATAAGAAAAAAGTCGACACATTGTGAGAAAAATACTGCTTTTAGTTATGCATTAATTATTTTGTAAATTGTTTTTTTTATCTTCATTATTTATTTGAAGTTATTACAGTATGTCTCTATATACATATTTTTTTATTTATCTTTTTAATACATTTTGGCCATAGAGGGCGCATTAAAATTTTTTACACACACTTGTTATTTCATATGTTGACCAGAGGGGGAGCACTTTTAAAAGCGACACACAGTCAGTTTGAAAAATCCCTCCTTTTTGGGGCCCCACTGATTTTGATAGATTTCACCAAATGAGACATTCTCTATTACATGCAATGGTTGTCCTTATTGGGATCATGATTTATGTCCTAACTTGTTCACACCTCCTCATATGGAAGGCACTTGTTGATGTCTCAAGAAAGGTGCAAATACACACACACACACACACACACACACACACACGCACGCACGCACGCACGCACGCACGCACCCACACACACACACACACACACACACACACACACACACACACACACACACACACACACACACACACACACACACACACACAGACACACTCTTGTAAGTGTTCCCTTTCTGAGACCTCAGAAAAATGCCTACCTCTTTAGTACCACCCTTTTTAGATATATAAAGATTTGTATTTACAACATTAATAATATATACATACTAAAGGTTGTTGTGAAACATTTTTTAGAATTTCACAAGAAAAATGTCACAATTTAACAAGAAAAACTTAGAATTTTGGCAGTATTATAATAAAAGTCGTACTTTTACTCAACGCAAGTCAAATTTTTACAAGGAAAAACTGAACATTCGTGCAATATTATGATAAAAGTGGGAGTTTTACTCAATAACAGTCGCAATTTTACAAGAAAAAGTTAAACATTTTTTGCAATTTTATGAAGAGAGTCGTAATTTTACTCGACAAAAGTCACCATTTTATAAGAAAACTAATTTTTGGGGCATTATTATAGTAAATTGCAGAATTTGACTTGGCAAAATTTTGACAAAAGTCATAATTTTACTCACTATTTTACAAGAAAAACAATAAAAAATGGGTTAATATTATGATAAAAGTCAGAGTTTTTTTTATCTGACAAATGCTATACAAATGCAGCATTATAATAGAAGTCGTCATTTTACTCAACGCAAGTCAACATTTTACAAGGAAAAACTGAACATGTTTGCAATATTATGATAACATTTTGAATTTTATTCAATAAACAGTCACAGTTTTGCAAGAAAAGCTGAACATTTTGGCAATATAAAGAAAAGAGTCGTAATTTTACTCGACAAAAGTCACAATTTTATAAGAAAACTATTTATTTTTTTGGCAATATCATACTAATAATAGGAATTTTACTTGGCAAAATTATGACAAAAGTCATCAATTTATATTAATTTACATAAAAAGTAATCTATAAAAGTAATCAATTTACTGAAAAAATACAATCACAATTACAGGAACAACAAAAAATTGGGCAATATTGTGATAAAATGGTGACAAATGTCGCCATTTTGCATTAAAAAGTTATATTTTTACATTCAAAATAGTAATAATTTTATGAGAAAATATTACAATAATACAGAAAAAGAAAGAATAAAAATTGTTCCCAATTTTATAAGAAGAGAGTCGACACATTATGAGAAACATGCTGCTTTTTCTTAATTTATTTGTATATTTTTGGTTTGTAATTGGTTTTTAATCTTCATTATTTATTTGAAGTTATTACAGTATGTCTCCATATACATATTTATTTATTTTCTAATACATTTTGGCCAAAGGGGGCACATTTCAATTTCTTACACACACTTGATTTATAACACATGTTGGCCAGAGGGGGAAACCTTTGAATTTTTTCACACACTTGTTATTTCATATGTTGAACAGAGGGGGAGAACTTTTAAAAGCGACACACAGTCAGTTTAAAAAATCCCTCCTTATTGGGACCAGCCTAATCTTGCAATTTTTCACCAAATGAGACATTCCCAAAAATCCTGACTTTGCAGAAATGTTCACGGACTCTAGTATTTGGCTCTCTATTAGATGCAATGGTTTTCCGTATTAGAACCATGATTTATGTCCTAACTCAGGGGTTGGCAACCCGCGGTTCCACTCTGATGTGGCTCAGCTGCATTATCGCCGACCCTCCTGATTATTTCGGGAGGTTTCCGGATTTTGGTGCCTCTTCCGGACATCACCCGTGGCTAACAGTCTCCGATTTTCACTCGGACAACAATATTGAGGGCGTGCCGTGAAGGCTTTACTTTTAACATCCTTTGCGACATGTCATCCCGCCCGCTTTTACACCATACTATCTGCGTGCCGGCTGGGCGTACGCATTTCGCTGCTTCTGTCATTACACGTACGAGATTGCAAGGCATACTTACTCAACAGCCACACAGGTTACACTGAAGGTTGTGATATAAACAACTTTAACACTCTTACTAATATGCGCCACACTGTGAACCCACACCAAACAAGAATGACAAACACATCCTCACAGTAACACAACATAAACAGAACAGAACAAATACCCACAATCCCGTGTATCCCTGACTATTCCTGGCTATATTATACACCCCTGCCCACCTCAACCGACGAATCAGTATTCTGTTTATGTTGTGTTACAGTGAGGATGTTCTCCCGAAATGTGTTTGTCATTCTTGTTTGGTGCGGGTTCACAGTATGGCGCATATTAGTAAGAGTGTTAAAGTTGTTTATATCACAACCTTCAGTGTAACCTGTGGCTGTTGAGTAAGTATGCCTTGCAGTCAAGTATGTGTATCTGCGGAAGCAACATATAACATGTTACTGGGCTGGCAAGCCAAGTGGAGTAGTTCAAGTACCTAGGAGTCTTGTTCACGAGTGGGGGAAGAGTGGATCGTGAGATCGACAGGCGGATCGGTGCGGCGTCTTCAGTAATGCGGACGTTGTATTGAGCCGTTGTGGTGAAGAAGGAGCTGAGCCGGAAGGCAAAGCTCTCAATTTACGGGTCGATCTACGTTCCCATCCTCACCTATGGTCATGAGCTTTGGGTCATGACTGAAAGGATAAGATCACGGGTACAAGCGGCCGAAATGAGTTTCCTCCGCCGGAGATAGGGTGAGAAGCTATGCCATCCGGGAGGAATTCAAAGTAAAGCCGCTGCTCCTCCACATGGAGAGGAGCCAGATGAGGTGGCTCGGGTATCTGGTCAGGATGCCACCCGAACGCCTCCCTAGGGAGGTGTTTAGGGCACGTCCAACCGGTAGGAGGCCATGGGGAAGACCCAGGACACGTTGGGAAGACTATGTCTCCCGGCTGGCCTGGGAACGCCTCGGGATCCCCCGGGAAGAGCTAGACGAAGTGGCTGGGGTGAGGGAAGTCTGGGCTTCCCTGCCTAGGCTGCTGCCCCCGCGACCTGACCTCGGATAAGCGGAAGTTGATGGTTGGATGGGCTGGCAAGCAGTTGGTACGTATTGTAGAAGGTTTTAAAGGCAGTAGCTTCATATCTCGCCCTCATTTTTGTTAACTAGGTGACCATCTGCAGATAATCGCGAGAATAGTTGCTTAGAGAATTCGGGATCCTCCCGTAAAATTTGGGAGGGTTGACAAGGGTGATGCTGTCAAGTGGCATTCATATAAGACCCCTGGTATACACATAGCACATTTGAAATTTCAAAAGAGTTTTCTGGCTCCCATTGTCTTCTTTATTTTGAGAAACGGGTCAAAATATCTCTTTGAGTGGTAAAGGTTGCCGACCCCTGTCCTAACTTGTTCCCCGGCCGTCATATGGACGGTACTTCTCCTTGTTGATGTCTCAAGAAGGGTAGAAATACAAGAACACACACATTAATGTAGTATACACACCGAGTAGTTGAGAGGGGAGGGGCTTCCCCGGCTCATCAATAGAGAACCTATAATTTCCTCCGGGGCTGAAAAACTGCATTAAAGAGGGAAAGATCAACTCCTCTCATACACAAACACTCTGACAGCCCTGCATCACTATTGCATCACGCCGAACAAAAGATCTCCAGGCATATTTAAGAATCCAAACCCCGGCGGGACGCTGCCTCCTTGGCTCCCGGTCTCTCGGCAAACATCCGCAATCACGCGCACAAAAACAGGAGAGTTTGAACAATCAAATGCGCGAAAAACGGTTGCGTCACGCGACGGCTAAAGCCTAAAAGGTGGAGCTTTTGTGGAACGTGGGTTTTAACGGCATTTGACGTCCTAAACCTTTCCCCGGAGAAGTTGCACCCCCGGTGTTTGCAGGGTTAGATTGCACGGCGAGACCAGGAAGGCAGGCCAGGAATGAGTGATAAGCGACAACCAGACGAACCAAGACTGGAAACTTTTACAGCTAAAAACTGCACTAAGGGTAGACATTGATAGGCAAACTACTTGTGAAATGTAACTAAGTTAAAAGTTACTCTCCATTAAATGAAGCTAAGCTACAAGTTACTCCCCATTAGATGTAACTAAGCTACAAGTTACTCTCCATTAAATGAAGCTAAGCTACAAGTTACTCTCCATTAAATGTAGCTAAGCTATGAGTTACTCTGTATTAAATGTAGCTAAGCTACAAGTTACTCTCCATTAAATGTAGCTAAGCTACAAGTTACTCCCCATTAAATGTAACTAAGCTACAAGTTACTCCCCATTAAATGTAACTAAGCTACAAGTTACTCTCCATTAAATGAAGCTAAGCTACAAGTTACACTCCATTAAATGTAACTAAGCCACATGTTACTCTCCAATAAATGTAACTAAGCTACACATCTTTCTCCATTAAATGTAGCTAAGCTATGAGTTACTCTGTATTAAATGTAGCTAAGCTACAAGTTACTCTCCATTAAATGTAGCTAAGCTACAAGTTACTCCCCATTAAATGTAACTAAGCTACAAGTTACTCTCCATTAAATGAAGCTAAGCTACAAGTTACACTCCATTAAATGTAACTAAGCCACATGTTACTCTCCAATAAATGTAACTAAGCTACACGTCTTTCTCCATTAAATGTAGCTAAGCTATGAGTTACTCTCTATTAAATGTAGCTAAGCTACAAGTTACTCCCCATTAAATGTAACTAAGCTACAAATTACTCTCCATTAAATGAAGCTAAGCTACAAGTTACTCTGTTAAATTATACTAAGCTACAAGTGACTCTCCATTAATTATAGCTAAGCTACAAGTTACTCTTCATTAAATATAGCTAAGCAACAAGTTACTCTGTTAAATTATACTAAGCTACGCTACAAGTTACTCTCCATTAAATGTAACTAAGCTACACATTACTCTCCAATAAATGTAACTAAGCTACACGTCTTTCTCCATTAAATGTAGCTAAGCTACAAGTAACTCCTTTAAATGTAGCTAATCTTCAAGTTACTCTCCATTAAATGTAGCTAAGCTACAACCTATTCTCCATTAAATGAAGCTAAGCTACAAGTTACTCTTCATTAAATATAGCTAAGCAACAAGTTACTCTGTTAAATTATACTAAGCTACGCTACAAGTTACTCCCCATTAAATGTAACTGAGCTACAAGTTACTCTCCAATAAATGTAACTAAGCTACACATTTTTTTCCATTAAATGTAGCTAAGCTACAAGTGACTCCTTTAAATGAACCTAATCTACAAGTTACTCTCCATTAAATGTAGCTAAGCTACAACCTATTCTCCATTAAATGAAGCTAAGCTACAAGTTACTCTTCATTAAATGTAGCTAAGCAAAAAGTTACTCTCCATTGAAATAATCTAAGCTACAAGTTACTCTCTATTAAATGTAGCCAAACTACAAGTTACTGTCCATTAAATGCAGCTAAGCAAAACGTTACTCTCCATTAAATGTAACTAAGCGACAAGTTACTCTCCATTAAACGAAGCTAAGCTACAAGTTACTCTCCATTAAATACAACTAAGCTACAAGTTACTCTCCATTAAATATAACTAAGCTACAAGTTTCTCTCAATTAAATGTAGCTTAGCTACAAGTTACTCTCCATTAAACGTAACTAAGCTACAAGTTACTCTCCAATAAATGTAACTTAGCTACACGTTTTTCTCCATTAAATGTAGCTAAGCTACAAGTGACTCCTTTAAATGAAGCTAATCTACAAGTTACTCTCCATTAAATGTAGCTAAGCTACAACCAATTCTCCATTAAATGAAGCTAAGCTACAAGTTACTCTTCATTAAATGTAGCTAAGCAAAACGTTACTCTCCATTGAAGTAATCTAAGCTACAAGTTGCTCTCTATTAAAAGTAGCCAAACTACAAGTTACTGTCCATTAAATGTAGCTAAGCAAAACGTTACTCTCGCTTAAACGAAGCTTAGCTACAAGTTACTTTCCATTAAATGAAGCTAAGCTACAAGTTACTCTCCATTAAATGTAACTAAGCTACAAGTTACTCTCCATTAAATGTAACTAAGCTACACGTTACTCTCCATTAAATGTAGCTAAGCTACAAGTGACGCCTTTAAATGAAGCTAATCTACAAGTTACTCTCCATTAAATGTAGCTAAGCTACAACTTATTCTCCAATAAATGAAGCTAAGCTACAAGTTACTCTTCATTAAATGTAGCTAAGCAAAAAGTTACTCTCCATTGAATGAATCTAAGCTACAAGTTACTCTCTATTAAATGTAGCCAAGCTACAAGTTACTATCCATTAAATGTAACTAAGCAACAAGTTACTCTGTTAAATTATACTAATCTACAAGTGACTCTCCATTAAATGTAGCTACGCTACAAGTTACTCTCCGTTAAATGTAACTAAGCTACACGTTACTCTCCATTAAATGTAGCTAAGCTACAAGTGACGCCTTTAAATGAAGCTAATCTACAAGTTACTCTCCATTAAATGTAGCTAAGCTACAACTTATTCTCCAATAAATGAAGCTAATCAATCAATCAATGTTTACTTATATAGCCCTAAATCACTAGTGTCTCAAAGCTAAGCTACAAGTTACTCTTCATTAAATGTAGCTAAGCAAAAAGTTACTCTCCATTGAATGAATCTAAGCTACAAGTTACTCTCTATTAAATGTAGCCAAGCTACAAGTTACTATCCATTAAATGTAACTAAGCAACAAGTTACTCTGTTAAATTATACTAATCTACAAGTGACTCTCCATTAAATGTAGCTACGCTACAAGTTACTCTCCATTAAATGTAGCCAAACTACAAGTTACTCTCCATTAAATGTAACTAAGCTACACGTTACTCTCCAATAAATGTAACTAAGCTACACGTTACTCTCCAATAAATGTAACTAAGCTACATGTCTTTCTCCATTAAATGTAGCGAAGCTACAAGTGACTCCTTTAAATGTAGCTAATCTACAAGTTACACTCCATTAAATGTAGCTAAGCTACAACCTATTCTCCATTAAATGAAGCTAAGCTACAAGTTACTCTTCATTAAATGTAGCTAAGCAAAACGTTACTCTCCATTGAAATAATCTAAGCTACAAGTTACTCTCTATTAAATGTAGCCAAACTACAACTTACTGTCCATTAAATGTAGCTAAGCAAAACGTTACTCTCCATTAAATGTAACTAAGCGACAAGTTACTCTCCATTAAATGAAGCTAAGGTACAAGTTACTCTCCATTAAATACAACTAAACTACAAGTTACTCTCCATTAAATATAACTAAGCTAAAAGTTTCTCTCAATTAAATGTAGCTACGCTACAAGTTACTCTCTATTAAATATAACTAAGCTACAAGTTACTATCCATTAAATGTGGCTAAGAAAAAAGTTACTCTCCAATAAATGTAGCTAGGCTACAAGTTACTCCATTAAATGTAGCTAAGCTACAAGTTACTCTCCATTAAAATGTAGCTAAGCTACAAGTTACTCTCCATGAAATGTAACAAAGCTAAACAGTACTCTCCATGAAATGTAACTAAGCTACAAGTTACTCTCCATTAAATGTAGCTAAGCTACAAATTACTCTCCATTAAATGTAGCTAAGGTAATTTGTTACTCTCCATGAAATGTAACAAAGCTACAAGTTACTCTCCATTAAATGTAACTAAGCTACAAGTTACTCTCCATTAAATGTAGCTAAGGTATTTTGCTACTCTCCATGAAATGTTACACGTTACTCTCCATTAAATGTAACTAAGCTACAAGTTATTCTCCATTATATGTAACTAAGCAACACGTTACTCTCTATTTAATGTAATTAAGCTACGAGTTTTTCTCTATTAAAATGTAGCCAAGCTACAAGTTACTCGCCATTAAAAGTAACTAAGCTACATGTTACTCCATATTTGCCAACCCTCACGATTTTCCCGGGAGACTCCCGAATTGCAATGCCCTCCCGAAAATCTTTTAGGGCAACTATTCTCCCGAATTCCTCCCGATTTTCACCCGGACAACAATATTGGGGGCGTGCCTTTAAGGCACTGTCTTCAACGTCCTCTACAACTTGTCGTCACGTCCGCTTTTACTCCGTACGAACACTAGTCACTTAATATATGCGGCTTTTACCTACACACAAGTGAATGCAAGGCATTCTTGGTCGACAGCCATACAGATCACACTGAGGGCGGCGGTACAAAGAACTTTAACACTGTTATAAATATGCACCAAAACAAGAATGACAAACACGTTTCGGGAGAACATCCGCGCCGTAACACAACAGAACAAATACCCAGAACCCTTGCAGCACTAACTCTTGTGTGTATGGTTCATTCAATACGGAACTCTGCAGTACGATACGGACAAGAGTAGAGATGTCCGATAATATTGGACTGCGATAAATGCTTTAAAATGTACTATAGGAAATTATCGGTATCGGTTTCAAAACGTAAAATGTATGACTTTTTTAAACGCCGCTGTACGGAGTGGTACACGGACTTAGGGAGAAATGGTAAGGGGTGTGTATATTGTAGCGTCCCGGAAGAGTTAGTGCTGCAAGGGGTTCTGGGTATTTGCTCTGTTGTGTTAATGTTGTGTTACGGTGTGGAGATTCTCCCGAAATGTGTTGGTCATTCTTGTTTGGTATGGGTTTACAGTGTGGCACATATTTATAACAGTGTTAAAGGTGTTTATACGGCCACCCTCAGTGTGACCTGTATGGTTGTTGACCAAGTATGCATTGCATTCACTTGTGTGTGTGAAAAGCCGTAGATATTATATGATTGGGCCGGCACGCAAAGGCACGCCCCCAATCTTGTTGTCTGGGTGGAAATCGGGAGAAACTTGGGAGAATGGTTGCCCCAGGAGATTATCGGGAGGGACACTGAAATTCGGGAGTCTACCGGGAAAATCGGGAGGGTTGGCAAGTATGACTGGGAGTATGACTTCTCCCTACGTCCGTGTACCACTCCGTACAGCGGCGCTTTAAAAAGTCATACATTTTACTTTTTGAAACCGATACCGATAATTTCCGATATTATTTTTTAAAGCATTTATCGGCCGATAATATCAGCAGTCCGATATTATTGGACATCTCTAATCGTGAGTCTTGTACTTTACATGAGAAGGACGTATATAATTTGGACTAAATTATAATTTAGTCCAAATTATATACGATTATAACACAACAGAACAAATACCCAAAAACCCTTGCAGCACTAACTCTTCCGGGACGCTACAATATATTGCAGTGCCATGTTGGCATTTTTTTTTTTCCATAACTTGAGTTGATTTATTTTGGAAAACCTTGTTACATTGTTTAATGCATCCAGCGGGGCATCACAACAAAATTAGGCATAATGATGTGTTCATTCCACGATTGTGCGTATCACAGCAGAACCAATACCCAGAAACCCTTGCAGCACTAATTCTCCCAGGACGCTACAATATACCATGAATTGATTAACATGGACCCCGACTTAGACAAGTCAAAAACTTTATTCGGGTGTTACCATTTAGTGGTCAATTGTACGGAATATGTACCGTACTGTGCAATCTACTAATGTAAGTTTCAATCAATCAATCAAAGCCCAAAACCCCGCCTACCTCAACCTCCTCATGCTCTCTCAGAGAGCGCATGTCCCAAATTCCAAGCTGCTGTTTTGAGGCATGTTAAAAAAATAATGCACTTTGTTGTTGTGTTTTTAGTGTTTCCCTGCCTTCTCCTTTGTCTGCACCTGTGCTTTTACTGATTCGTCCTCGGCGAGGGGCGGACATTGAGGCACACCTGCTCGCAATTAGCACACCGGAATTTAGGCTCGTCCCTGTCAGCTTGGCCTCGCCGGTTATTGTCTCCAGTACTCCTGTCGTGTTTCACCAGACCTGGTGTGTTTTCATTCCTTTGTCCTGAATTGTGTGTTTTATCTCCTATTTCCCCTGAAGTAGAAAGGATAACTTTCGTTGGACTCTTGCCTTGCTCAGTGTGCCCTGGCCCTTTCTCCTGCCGACCACAGAGGAACCTTTTTTGTCCAGATTTCATGGTGTGCGTTTCTGCCCCATCGCCCTTAATTATCCCTTTTTGTCTAATTAAGTTATTTCATTTTTGTAATTCCACCCTGTCTCCCGTCTCTGCGTCCTGGGGTCACTCCTGCTTTACCAAGAGCTTCTAAGACTTTGTGACTCCAATAATAAATAATGGCATTTTTTCTTCCATAACATGAGTTGATTTATATTGGAAAACCTTGTTACTGTCAGGCTTGCCGCTGACAGTTTCTTTGTGTTTTAGTTTTTCCTCTGTGTGTTTAGTATTTCTTGTCCTTAGTTCAAGAGCTTCACGGTGGCAGAGGGGTTAGTGCGTCTGCCTCACAATACGAAGGTCCTGCAGTCCTGGGTTCAATCCCAGGCTCGGGATCTTTCTGTGTGGAGTTTGCATGTTCTCCCCGTGAATGCGTGGGTTCCCTCCGGGTACTCCGGCTTCCTCCCACTTCCAAAGACATGCACCTGGGGATAGGTTGATTGGCAACATTAAATTGGCCCTAGTGTGTGAATGTGAGTGTGAATGTTGTCTGTCTATCTGTGTTGGCCCTGCGATGAGGTGGCGACTTGTCCAGGGTGTACCCTGCCCCCCGCCCGATTGTAGCTGAGATAGGTGCCAGCGCCCCCCGCGACCCCGAAAGGGAATAAGCGGTAGAAAATGGATGGATGTCCTTAGTTCCTGTCAGTGCTCTTATTTTGTTGGTTTCCTGTCTTTCACCCTGAGTGCTGTGTTCCCCCTCAGCTGCGGCTGATTGGCACCTGGCCACACCCGTTATCAATCAGCCCGCTCCTATTTTACCTGCTTTGTTCCTCCAGTCAGTGCTGTATTATTGTATTGTCATGCCACATGTCGCTCTTGTCGATGCTACCTGTCGTGTCGATGTCATCGTTACAGCTACTACCTGTCGTGCTATTATTTGTCCTTGTCGTCGTAGCGGTAAGCTGTTCCTGTTAGCTATTTGTAGTTTGTTTTCTCCTAGCATTTTGGTTTAATATTTTCTTGTTAGCCATTAGCTGATTCCAGTTTTTCTGTTTCCTGCTAGATACCTGTTAGCTTCCACGCTATGCCTTTTGTTTGTTATCCGCCCACGTGCGCGCTTTTGGTTTGAACCCTTTGTTTGGTTTTGTTCTAGTTTTTTATATTAAAACCATGTTTTCTCACTCCATGCCTGCCTCCATCTCTGCATCTTGGGGTTCGTCACAAACAAACTTTGACGGTTACATTGTTTAATGCATCCAGCGGGGCATCACAACAAAATTAAGCATAATAATGTGTTCATTCCACGACTGGATATGTCGGTATCGGTTGATATCGGGATCAGTAATTAAGCGTTGGACAATATCAGGATATCAGATATCGGCAAAAAAGCCATTATCGGACATCCCTGCTTCAGTCCTCACAGACCTGAAGAGCACTTGGAGCCCAGGCAGCTCTCCGCATGCGCCCGCAGCAGCAACGCCACACAATGAGAGCGGCCGCGCTCTTTCCCGCCCGTGTCATCAAAGGTGGTAATAGGTCAGGTATAAAGGACCTTTTCACCTGAGTGTCAATCAGCGGTGTGTGAGCATGCTGAGAAAATGAGAGCTTTTGCCACAAAGAAACATTCAGCCTCCTAAAATAATACCACTCAACTCGGCCATTCAGCCACTCACGCGCGTTAGCATATGAATCATCGGGGATAATCGGGTTTCAAGCGGCGGCGGCCGCCGCCGCCTTGAGAGTGGGAGGGGAGGGGACAGGGGACAGCATCGATGAATTACAAGGTCTGATACTGTCACCTGCCATGTTTTTATTACCCCTGCCCCTAATTCTCCCATCCAAAGGCAAAACCCAGTAACTCAATTTTGGTCAAAACTGAGCTGATAATAATTTTGGAGTTCCTAGGTGATATGCTTTACATTAGTGTGTGTGATATTGTAATTTGTTCCGTAAGTAAGCTGTTACGCGCATGGCAGGACCTAGCAACTACCACATAACCGCGTAGATACAACAGAAAAACCTAGTATCTCAAGGGACCAATCGGAGCTTCTTTGTCAGTCGCCTTATTGTCTTTAATGAGACATTTGCACGAATGGGGGCCGACGGTCAACCTGATTATGTGATATTATGGCACGAGGGGATATTTGGAAGATTGGCCCAGGACGTTGCAAGCACCTTCATTAAATGTATTGTTCTTGATTCTTCCCCTTGCATACTCTTTTGGGCAGATAACTGTGGAGGTCAAAATAAAAACTGGACGCTGTAGATGGCTCTTGCCCAATGTGCAAACGCAGAATGGGGCCCACCCGAGATTGTAATAAAATATCTGGAAAAGGGCACACGTTCATGAGAGCAGATTCAATCCATGGCTCAATCGGCAAGAAAATGAAAGCTCAAGAAAACATCTATACGGTGGATGACTTTGTAGATCTTTGTAAGACAGCATCAAGATAGATTGGTTTTCCTTTGTTTTCTCAAAATCAGCTAGAATTGAGTTACTAGGTTTTACCTTTGAACGGCAGAATTGTGGAAGCGTATTTACCAAATGCCACATTTACAGCGCATTGGGACGTACTCAAAAATTACAATTGTTACGATAAAACTTGTTACATTGGAGGTATCGGTCCAAATCATGCTTCGATGAGCACAATGTATGACACATACCCCTTCCCAGTGCGCTGAAATCGAAGTAAGATTAAATATCTCAAATAAGGGTGAAATTCGCTTATTTTCTGTCGAATAAGATAATTCAGGGTTTCCCGCAGCGCTTTGTTGCTAAGGCGGCCGCCTTAACAAGAAAGGGCCGCCGCCTAAGCTAAAGTCTTAAAGAGTTGCTCTGCTTAGTTCTGCCTGTCTTTGTCAGTACGTTGCTGCAGCACCCAGCGTTGTCCCACCCACATAGCCATCTGATTGGTTACACGCAGAGCGGTAACAGCCAATCAAAAGTGCGTATTCAGAGCACATACACACACAGACATACATATATATTTACATACACACATATATATATATATATATATATGAAATGTGGACTCGTTAGACCACAGAACACTTTTCCACTTTGCATCAGTCCATCTTAGATGATCTCGGGCCCAGAGAAGCCGGCGGCGTTTCTGGATGTTGTTGATAAAAAAAATTTTTTTTTTTTTTTTTTCAAGATGGCGCTGCTGTAGTGGCTGCTGTTGGCAGGAGCTCTGTGCTCTTGTGTCACCCTTTTGTGTTTCCCTCTTGTTTTCATGTGTTATTATATTTTTTTGCCTTTTGGTCCAGTACCCTTTGGGACTGTGTGACAAGGGGTGGCACTTTCGTGACCTCTGTGGTGCTTTTTTTGTGGACTTCTGGATCTGCCTCCCGGGAGCCTTTTGGCCATGGAGACCAGCTGCTGGGTCTCTGCCACACCGGAGTCGGTTTGGAGGGACTGGAAGAGATGCGGATGAGGGGACAGGGCGGCGGAGCTAACACTGAGCGCTGGGACGGAGAGGCTTCACGGTGTCTTGGCTGGGTGAGCAGGTGTCGGACACCTCAGTCACCTTGGACGTATCCTCGCTCATCCATGCGGACTGGACACTGGCCGAGAGTGGAGTCGGCTGTCTTGGTTGCTTTGTTGGGTCTGCTCCTGTCTCTGGCCATGCTCCCTCCACCCCAGCGGACGATGGCGTGGAACACCGCAGAGGCCACCACAGTGGATATGTTTCTTTTACTTTTTATGCATAGCTGTATGTAGAAGTGTCTGGTTGTATCTGCTGCTTTAATGTCTTTAATGCCCTCTGTGTTCTTTGATGTTTGATGTTTCCCTCTTACACACATGTAAGAGGGATGTGTACTATGGCTATGAGTTGTTGTTTTTTTCCCTTGGCTTCAGTCTGCACCCCCTCTCCAGGGCCCAGGCTAAGACCGATTATTTTCATTTTATTTTAATCTTCTATTTTTTTTTCTACCATTCCCCCACCCTCGTTTACCTGTATCTCACCTTTTTTGTAAGGGGCGCTGGAAGCCGGCAGACCCGTCAGCGATCCTGTTCTGTCTCCCTGTAAAGTTTGTCTGATCTTGAATGGGATTGTGCTGAAAATTTAAATTTTCCTGAAGGAACTCTCCTGACGGAATAAATAAAGTACTATCTAATCTAATCTATCTAATAAATGGCTCTCACTTTGCTCAGTAGAGCTTTAACTTGCACTTGCACTCCGATCTAACAAAGGTCTTAACTCATTCTCTTTCTATGCCACATCAATGTGGAATGCACTCCCAACAGGTGTAAAAGTAAGCGCATCTCTATATTCCTTCAAAACCGCTCTAAAACAACACCTCCAGGCAACTTCAACACTTTACTAATACCCTCCTCCATTCACTTCACATCCCATCTCCCCGGATTATAAACAACTCAAATGTACTTCTAATGTATGTACTTGTTCTTATGCTATGTGAACTCACTATGTTCTCTGCTGGCTGTACATATCCTACTAAATAAGACCTACACTGTTTCAATGTCCACATTTCTCTGTTGATGCAATTGTTGATGACTGAAGTACTGATATCAACCAAAGCTCCTCATCCCACCCCCCGGATTGTAAATAATGTAAATAATTCAATGTACATACTATGATGATTAACTTGTGTGATGACTGTATTATGTTGATAGTATATATTTGTACCATGAATTGATTAACGTGGACCCCGACTTAAACAAGTTGAAAAACTTATTCGGGTGTTACCATTTAGTGGTCAATTGTACGGAATATGTACTGTACTGTGCAAACTACTAATAAAAGTATCAATCAATCAATCAATCAAACTTACAGATGTAGCGACCAACTGGATTTAGTGACAGTGGTTTTCCGAAGTGTTCCTGAGCCCATGTGGTGATATCCTTTAGAGTTTGATGTCTGTTTTTGATAAAGTGGCATCTGAGGGACCGAAGGTCAAAGTCATTCAATGTTGGTTTCCGGCCATGCCGCTTACGTGGAGTGATTTCTCCAGATTCTCGGAACCTTTTGATGATATTATGGACCGTAGATGTTGAAATCCTTAAATTTCCTGCAATTGCACTTTGAGAAACGTTGTTCTTAAACTGTTTGACTATTTGCTCACGCAGTTGTGGACAAAAGGGGTGTACCTCGCCCCATCTTTTCTTGTGAAAGACTGAGCATTTTTTGGGAAGCTGTTTTTATTCCCAATCATGGCAGCCACCTGTTCCCAATTAGCCTGCACACCTGTGGGATGTTCCAAATAATTGTTTAATGAGCATTCCTCAACTTTTTCGGTATTTATTGCCACCTTTCCCAACTTCTTTGTCATGTGTTGCTGGCATCAAATTCTAAAGTTAATGATTATTTGCAAAGAAAAACATGTTTATCAGTTTGAACATCAAATATGTTGTCTTTGTAGCATATTTACTCGAATATGGGTTGAACATTTTTTTCTAACCCAATTTCCCAAATCATATGGAAACAGGGTTTGTACATTTTTGGAGAACTAAACAGTAATTTAATTAATAAAGTGGATTGGATTGGATTGGATACTCCGGAGCGATTTATAATCCGAAAAATTCGGTAACTCAATTAATAGTTTTTTTGGTAAAGTAGCGAGTAACTATAATTACTTTTTTGAAGCAGTTTTCAGAATGGCGTTTATAGGGTTAAAAGAGGGGGGGTGGAAATGAATGCATGGCAAAGGCTGGACATGCAATGAGATGTTCCTTGCGTGGAAAAGCCAGCGCATGAAAAAAGGGATAAACGATGAGATGGGGAGGGGGAAGAGCAGCTCAATTCATCAAGCCCCCCTTGCTGTGGGAGACTAATTAATTTGTTTGTGCGATTGCCGTTCTGCACAGTGCACACACACACACACACACACACACACACACACACACACTGAGTGACATGCGCAGAGAGACGCACACACCTCAGCATTGTGTCGGGCGCCGACTCCTTCACGTTTCACTGTGTTTTAATACCCAGGCTACCTCACTTCTTCCCCCTTTTTTGTCTTGTTTCCCATGCTTTAATATCCTTTTATCCGCGCCAAATTGAGCCTTCGTATTATCTCTTCTATTCAGACTCTTTGCCGCACAAGTGTGTCGATGCGCCGTACGAATTAATAGCGCGCCTCGTCCCGGCTGATAACGGCACAAAAAAAAAGACTGAAGGCGATTGAGGCGGAGGAAGGCCACGACTGTTCAATGGTCGGCATTCATCGGCCGGGCGGAGTGTAATCTACTGTACTTGTCCGCTCTGTATTCAAATACGGTGAAATATTGTTTGCATACGAACAGTTGAGCAAACTACAACAACGCAATGTGAAAAGATCATTCAAATAATTACACAAAAAGCCGCATTACATGCACGAAACAAGACTATTCCCCTGCATTGTCACCTTGAACCTGCACGAACGGAATAGTTGAAGGGGAAAAACATCCACACATGCAATAATTGCACTTTAAAGTGGCAGTAAAATAAAATAAAAATAAAATTGTATTTACTGAATTGTGTTGCATTAGGACTCCTCTACCTCCTATCCAGGAGATCGCAAAAAGCCGCTGCCTGACCAGGGCTCAGAAAATCTGCAGAGACTCATCCCACCCCCACTAAGGACTGTTTTTTTTCACTGCTGGACTCTCTAAAGAGGTTTTGCAGCCTCCGTCGCAGAACCTCCAGGTTCTGTAACAGCTTCTTCCCTCAGGCCATAAGACTATTGAACGCATCTTAACAATCTCCTCAATTCCTCCCAAAAATGGATTAACTGGCTGCACTATAAAGACAATATAACATACATACATAAACATGGATTTATATGCAAAAGTGCAATATATTTATCTGTACAGTACTCTTTTTTTTATATCTGCACCTTATTGCTCTTTTATCCTGCATTACAACAAGCTAATGCAATAAAATGTTGTTCTTATCTGTACTGGAAAGTTCAAATTTGAATGACAATAAAACGGAAGTCTAAGTCTAGTCTAAGTCTAATTTTATCCCAGAATCCAGAGCCAATTATATTTTCAATTATTGGAATGGTTTGAATGTTGAAGGGTTTGAATTTCCAGGAAAAGCGTTTCACTAAAGTTGCATCTGTTTAGTTTCTTATAGATCATCTTCCTTATATTCAGGCGCCAAAATAGAAGTTTCTGGATCATCGTGTGTCTCAAAGTCGTCTAAAGTTCCCACATGCACATTATGCACTGTATGGATCCGAACCGCAGCAAAGTTGGAATATTACAGCAGGATTGTCAGGTTCAAACACTGATGACATCTATTAAACGAGACAAGAAGCAAGGAATTAAACATAGACAGCATTAAATTTGGCTCAATTTGAGGAGAAACGTCTGGGCTGTACTCTTGAACAGTCTCCAGCACGCTCTGGCGAAATATTGTACACCACCTCTTTTTATTTGGACTTTCCCTGTTTACATAACAACAACAAGAAAAAGATGCCTCGGGCTTGGACTGGTCCTGGATCGAGCTTGGGCAGGTCTTGGATCAAACTAGATAACCCCTCTCGTCTCCCCCCATTGTACACAATGGAATTTAACAACCCTTTGGCTTGTTACAACAAAGACAGCCTCTTGTCCGTTCACTGGGAACTCATACAAGGGAATGTTTTTTGATCATTTATATACAATTTTTCTGAGAATGATTGCTTGTAACCTGACCTAAAAAAATTGAAAACATGTTTTGTGGACCTCTAAGAGTAAATGACAACAAAAAGAGTAGTCGTTAAATATAACAATTTAATTAGCCTGTTTGTTTGAAACAATTCTTAATACCTACCCACCCACTGTCTGCAAAAAATTATTCTGGCCATTGGACCGACTTAATTGAGAGCCCCTTCTCTAGTCTGTCTCAGAGGAAAAATACTGTTGAGGCTCCTTACAGTCAACACTCAAGCTAAATACCATAAAACTCAGTCTAGTGCAGTCCAGACAAATACTATATGAATACTGTATGTCTCTAAGGCAAATTGCTAAAACAGACTTCCTCTATAGGATTTGACCGCAACCTTTTAAGACCGCTTTGCTGGCTGATCTTTAATGTAGCAGCGCCTCGGGAGTAATGCCATTGTGCAAGCATGTCTGGGTCTTAGTCACGGTGGCATAGTTCCTTTACGTTGTACATTACCACAACCACAGCTTCTTCCAATTACACTATATTTACAGTTCGAAAGTTTAGCTACGATACAAGTTTGGTGTCTCGCTTTGGACCCCCCGTGTTTACTATCAACTCGTCAGGTAACTTCCAGATGATGGAAAAAAAAAACATTTTTGATTTGGGCTCTAAATATATTTTTGAACCTCTCTCATGCTGGTACACACACATTTAGTATTGGTTCTTAAGATTCAGAGTTGTGTTTCCTACTCTGCTGGTTCGGAACTGCGGCGTCACAGTGAGGAGCTAAAGCTCTTAGTCTGCCTTCACTCCGCTTCCCTCTTTAGATGGGACTTATCCATGACGAGCCGGGCGGAATGCATCTCTCAACCCCTCAGAAGACTACGAACTATTCAAAATAAAATAAGCTATAAGGTACTTTAAGTGACTCAAGAGTTTGTTTTTCAGAGTTCGAACTAACACAAGTTGATAAATCTCCACTGCTCATACCAGCAAGACGCAACATCTAGGGAGTGCCTGAGTAAACTGGGGTAGAAGGGCAATGATTGGAAGTCGCCTCGCTTCAGAGAGCATGACTCAAAACCAAGACAGGAACCAGGAGCTTTACTGTTTGTTTGGGGGAGTTGGTCACAACTTGGGATAGGCCCGAGGAGTCTGTGGCCCTGCCCTGCAGCCAAGCTCGCGAGTCGGTGGGAGGCAGAGCAGAGGGGGACAGGAGAGGGTTAAGTCCTGGCTGCCATGGTTAATGCTTCAATCTTCCAGCCCCCCTCGCTACAACAACACAGGATCAACAAAGACAGGATCAACAAAACTCTGACCAAAATCCTCTGACGCACTGACACAGAAAATTCCCAGTCTTCCTCGGGGTCCACAAGGGACGGCAAACACACACACACACACACACATATCTTCAACTGCTTAGGGAACAACAAACAAAGGTGGTAAATACAGCTGCAGGCGACTGGGCAGATAAGAGCCAATCCCTATCCCCAACTTGCTCCGTGGCTCAGTGGCCATTGACTGCCCTCTGCAGCTGGCTGCCTCGGTCGGCCATGGCTCCTACACAGCACAAACACCTGCTGCTTAAAGCTTGGGCTCTCTCAACCACAGCATCCCTTGCCAAACATCAACATTCCAGTCCTTCCAATCATCAAAAACCCTCTCCCCCCAGCCCCCGTGGAGCCTCTACCTTTTATCACGCCGTTTTGTGTCCGTATTTCAAAAGTTCACCGGTGTCGTCGTGTCGAGCCCCACGACATGCTGCACTTGCAGATACGGTATGCCCGAACGTCCATTAGTGGACCGTTCAAATCGGATCCGAGCGCATCGGGGGATGAAAACGCCAGACAAGGCTGTTTTTCAGTGAAGCAGACAGGGCCGGACGTCACCGTGTTTATGCACACGTCTGGGTGGAAAGATTGACTGATGGACTCCCTGCCGATAGAGAGCCAGAGAGCCCGGGTGCGATAGGGAGAGAGGTAGGCGCTGGCACTCTCGGACAAACTGCACGCAAAGGGCGTTTGATGTAATCCAGGAAGTTAGTTCAGTAACTCCATCTCCCCATCTCTCCGACTTAGTGAAGGACCGCGCAAGGAGGGATGAAGGAGGCCCTTGTCTGGAGAGCCAGGGGTTTTCCACATCTGTCCTCCGCATTGTAGCCAGCCTTTCTAAACAGCCCAGGAGTCTGTTATGGCTGGGACACACACACACACACACACACACACACACACACACACACACACACACACAACACACCCATCTGAGCAAGCCTTGTGGAACGCTTTAACACTGATTGCAGTTAAGCGTTAAATCATCCATACTAAAGTTACCAGTGAGAGAAAAAACATCGGGCCGCAATTTCTAGCCGGGAGGTGTCTGCACTGGTGTGTGTGTGTGTGTGGTTGTGTGTTTGTGCATGTGTGTGTGTTTATGAAACGCCAGTCATGCAACACTTCCCCGCTTGCTGAAGGGATCCTTGTCCTTTTTCTCTTCTCTGGAATGCTCTCTGACACGCACTGGCCTATTCTTTCTTTGAGGCATTTGACATGTTGCCTCCGCACCCCGATCCGTCCCACACCACACCACTATCTACCACCCTCCGCACGCACAAAACTCCGGAGGGGGTAAAAAGAAAAAAAAAATGGCAACCCGTTCATACTTTCAGTGGGTAGGTGCCAAGTAAACAGGGATGTGTATATTCACTAACACATCCTCCAGAAAAAAACTGGGGGTGCTACAGTGGTCGTCTATGTGCAGTTCGGTCCAATGTATGACCTGCTGGATGGATTCACAGCTGCCGCATTTTTCGGACTATAGGTCGCACCGGTGAGGTGACATTCCACGTCCAAGAGTTAGCTCATGTAGCCGAGGATCGGACCCCCAAGTGCCCTGCCGCCCAGCTCCCATCGCGCCCGAAGTCTATGGCCCCTGCTATGGGTGGTGAGCCCATTGGAGGGGGGACCCACGTTCCCTCTTGGGCTGTGCCCGGCCAGGCCCCGGCCACCAGGCGCTTGCCATCGTACCCCACCTTTAGGCCTGGCTCCAGAGGGGGGCCCCGGTGACCCGTGTCCGGGCAAGTGAAATCTGGGTCCCTGGTTTGTTTTCTTCATAGGCGGTCTTCAAGTTGTGGAGGAGTTCAAGTACTTCAAAGTCTTGTTCAAGAGTGAGGGAAGAGTGGAAGAGCGGTGTGGCGTCTTCAGTAACGCGGACGCTGTATCGATCCGTTGTGGTGAAGAAGGAGCTGAGCCAAAAGGCAAAGCTCTCAATTTACCGGTCGATCTACGTTCCCATCCTCACCTATGGTCATGAGCTTTGGGTTATGACCGAAAGGACAAGACCACAGGTTCAAGCGGCCGAAATTAGTTGGCAGGCTCTCCCTTAGAGATAGGGTGAGAAGCTCTGCCATCCGAGGGGAGCTCAAAGTAAAGCCACTGCTCCTCCACATCGAGAGGAGCCAGATGAGGTGGTTCGGGCATCTGGTCAGGATGCCAACCGAACGCCTCCCTAGGCATGTCCAACCGGTCAGAGGCCACGGGGAAGACCCAGGACATGTTGGGAAGACTGTGTCTCCCGGCTGGCCTGGGAACGCCTTGGGATCCCCCGGGAGGAGCGGGACAAAGTGGCTGGGAAGAGGAAAATAAGGGCTTCCCTGCTTAGGCTGCTGCCCCCGTGACCTGACCTCAGATATGTGGAAGAAGATTGATGGATGGAAGGACGCACCGGGTCTATTTTCATACACAGGACACATTAAAGTGGTCGTTTTATTATTGTTTTCTACTTGTAAACACTTCCCTGTGGTCTACATAACATTTAATGGTGGTTCATTGGTCAAAATATTGCATGGATTATGTTTTACAGACTGTTTTGTGGGCGGGTCTCCACTTCGACAGGGTCTTCTCCCCGTCGTTTTTGTTGTACTCGTAGTTTTTATTGCTTCAATAGGGAGTCTACTGACGGGTATAAGTAAGAACTGTACGCTACTTTGTATTAGAAATGGCAACAGCGGAGGACGAATGCCCCACAACAAAAGGATCGAGAAAAACAAGGGAGCATATTGACTACGGCGGATTTGCACCTTTTCGGGACTTATGCAGATGCCAAATACACATCAGCATGTCACGGCGTGGATTCGAACCTGTTTTCTTCCTGCATCTGTTTGTCATAGTTCCTCTTCTGGCTGCTCGCTCAGACACGCCCCTGCTTACGCTGAGCGCAGCACACCCACGCAGCGACAAACCTGCACCCACTCGCCAATCTGCTCACCTGGAATTGATGAGGGCGAGCTGGATAAAGGTCCAGTGGACCCAAGGATCAACGCGGGAACTTAATTACCTCTCTGTGTACCGTAAGCCTGATGTTCGCTCACCGTTGTTGTGTTTCCTTCCGTGATTCTGACGTCCGTCCTGCTCTCCCACAGACTATTCCCCCTTCGAGATCGTCTTTTGTTCCGCCTCTGTGTTTTTAGACTGCCTTCCTCGATTCCCGACCCTCGCCTGAACATGGATCTAGCCTCTCCTCTTCTGCCCTGGATGTTCATCTGCCTGCCTTTCAGACTGCCTTGTTCCTTCGCTCTCTACAACACTTGGTAACACACACTTCAGTTAATTTACACACGTAGTAACACACATATGCACTTGGGTTTGACACACCCCATCTCCTTGGGTTATCTTACTAGTTTAGTATTGTTTATTATTATTATTATTATTATATAATAAATTATTGAACACAACTGCCACCTGGTGTCAGTCTGCCGTCATCTCCTCTCAGTAAACATAACACAGCAGGTACCGATTGGTTAAAAAAAAAGTTGGTTTTGCAGAATATTGCGAAACAAAACGCCAGATAATGTCTCCTAATAGATGCCATTTTGGGGTCCTTACACACACACCATTAATAAAACCGTATGTGAAGCACGGTAAGTCTGACTATGGTAGTCAATGACAATTCATCAAGTGGTACTGCTTTATAGCTTACCAAAGTCGTTCTGGAACATTTTGACGGATTTTTGAGCGCTGCGTGTCATGTTCTATATCAGTAGTACCCAAACTACAGCCCGCGGGCCAGATACGGCCCACCAGCATCCAAAATCCGGCCAGCGGAAAGTCTTTTATTCTTTCTTTTGTTTTTTAATCTGTCCTTTCTAGCCCATCCATCAATCCGTTTTCTACCGCTTGTTACTCTCAGGGTTTCTTAGCCGCTCAGGCAAATCATATTGTCTAAAAATGCATTTTTCCATCGATAACGTGACATCATCACGGAAAAAAAAATGGTGAAAATTGATGGGGAGACGTAAAATAGATTCTAAGTGTAGAGTTTTTAAACCTCAGTGGACATATGACTTTTTTTGTGTTAATGTAAGGAGAAAGAACTTTGTTTAATTTGCAAAGACACAAATACAGGTGCATATATGTATATATATATATATATATATATATATATATATATATATATATATATATATATATATATATGCATATATATATATATATATACTCACATATGTATGCACATATATATATATATACATATATATATATTTATATATTATATATATACATATATAAATATATATACACGTATGTATTTATATACTTATATATATATGTGTATATATATATATATATATATATGCATTTATACATACATAAATGTATATAAGTGATAAATGGGTTGTACTTGTATAGCGCTTTTCTAACTTCAAGGTACTCAAAGCGCTTTGACACTACTTCCACATTTACCCATTCACACACATTCACACACAGATGGAGGGAGCTGCCATGCAAGGCGCTAACCAGCACCCATCAGGAGCAAGGGTGAAGTGTCTTGCTCAGGACACAACGGACGTGACGAGGTTGGTACTAGGTGGGGATACCAGGGACCCTCGGGTTGCGCACGGCCACTCTCCCACTGCGCCACGCCGTCCCTATGTATACATATCTATATATATATATATACCTATATATATATATATAGATATATATAGATATATAAACATACATATCGCCCGGCCCCCGGCCACATTTTTTTTGACCCATTGCCGCCCCCGGGTCAGAGAGTTTGGGGACGGCTGTTCTATATTCTCAAGGAAACATCAACGTTTTGTTGTCGATTGCTTACGGGTACTTGCTAGCGTCATTTATTGAACAGGAGTCAACCTGCAGTCCACACGCAGCCCTGTATAGTGAGAGTATGGCCAACTCGGTGTCAGAGTTGACCTCCAGCATGTTGCCCTGTAGTCAGGTGAGGGGCTCATATGACCACAGGGCGCCAGGTCGAGGGCCAACTCTGAAACCGACTTGGCTCTGGTATCTCATACCAACGACTATAAAAATGGGACCCATTATCACCCATTACCTCCCTGCTTGGCACTCAGCATCAAGGGTTGGAATTGGGGGCTAAATTACTGAAAGTGATAACCGGGCGCGGCCAACGCTGCTGCTCACTGCTCCCCTTAACGTCCCAGAGAGTGATCAAGGGTGATGGGTCAAATACGGACAGTAATTTCGCCACACTTTGTGTGTGTGTGTGACAATCATTGGTACTTTACTTTACTTATGTGTGACTGCCATCTACTGCTGACACTTATTAATACACCAAGTTCCACATTAATAAAGAGAGTTATTACGTATTAGATTTTTGAGGAAATGAGAAGCTATTAAGTGTGCCTTATAGTTTGAACCATACCGTACTCACGTGTGCCCCCTTGTGGATAAAAACGGAAAACGCCACGCTAGAATAATTACTATACAATCGTCGTGAAAAACCGCCAACGTTAGGATAGCGGTGGTCCCAAGTTGGGCCAAGTATCTCGCACCAGGGCTCGGTTCTGTCTGAATCCATTTCCTCGCCCCCGTTTCTTTCATTCTCTCCATTACAAGCTTTTTCATGCTCATCACAGCCGGCCGACATGTCGCCACGGTGGTGGGCGTTTGACAGTCCAACACATTTCCCATGTAATTGCCACCTCGTAACGTCATAATTACCAGACACGCTGCAGCTCTCACTTTCTGAGTGGCTCCGGCAATAATGGGAGCGCTTTAATGATAGGTGTGTGTCACGGCGTGCACACACACACACACAAACTACACAATGACGCATGCACGTGGCCAAAAACAGCATTGTTCCCTTATGTCTACTTTGGCTCTGGTCCAGATATCTTTTTTTTTGTACTATTATTTTGCATGCTTCGTGTACATCTCTATCATTTCATTTAATTAAAACCTTTAAACAAGCTAATTGGAAACAACTGCTCGGAATAATTAAATGACATAAACAGAACTATCCTGACAGATGACTTCTAATATTAGGCATCTGGGCCTTGTTAGAGCTGCAGTAATAACAGCAGCGGCACACAAGGAGAAACCATTTTTCTGCTGTATTAGCTTTGACTGGCCACGCAAGTCCAAGGTAACCTTCTGTGTGTGTGTGCGTGTTGCTGTAGGGGCTCCGCACCCCGCAACAGGCTGCTGTTTATTTATCCTCCATTAGGCCAGGAGCAGCCTCAAACTTAAACGCCACCCCTTTCAATGTGGACTTCCCCCCCCCCCCCTCTCCTGAACCCTCCTTTTGGCCCGATTAAGAACATATGGAAACGGGGCACAGCAGAGGTGACGGAGATGGGGGGGAATGCATGTGACGTCCACGTTTGCGAGGAAAGGACAGCAAGTTTCCTCGAGTCAATTGAGATGCGTGGTATTCAAAATGGATATCTGCCAGGATGAGCCGTACGCATTAGTCAATGTCAAAAGGAAAGAGAAATCTAAAGTAAATTATCCAAGTTTGAATGGTCCGACAAAGATTGGATTGTGGAAAAACTGAAGCAAATCTTATTGAAGGAATAATGCAAATCCAATAGAGTAGTTCTAGATCAGGGGTGTCAAACTCAAATACAGAGTGGGACGAAATTTAAAACTGAACAAAGCCGCGGGCCGAGGTTGAACAAATTAATCTTTTTAATAGGGACTCAAACAAGTTTTTCATTGAATATTGTACAAGCAAGGCTTACATAACTTTATAGTGACATGCAAAATTGATTTTAAAATAATAATAATAATAATTTAAAAATATCAATGGCATATCAAATCAAATTTAAATAAAAATTGAATGCCCCTTTTCTATTTGCAGCCTTCTCAGGTAAATATTAACATTAACTTTTTCCAGAGGCATTTAATACATTTGAAAATAAAATAATGAGTAAATCAACCATTCAGGGATTTTTACTGCTCAGTTAATGTCGGGGCTTAGGTGGGTGGGGTTTGTTGGTAGAGGGGAGGGGGTGTATATTGTAGCGGTCCGGAAGAGTTAGTGCTGCAAAGGTTTCTGAGTATTTATTCTGTTGTGTTTATGTTGTGTTACGGTAATAATGTTCTCCCGAAATGTGTTGGTCATTCTTGTTTGGTGTGGGTTCACAGTGTGGCGCATGTTAAAGTTGTTTATATGGCCACCCTCAGTGTGACCTGTATGCTGTTGATCAAGTATGCCTTGCATTTACTTACATGTGTGTTTGTGAGGAAAAAGAGACATGACAACAGGTGGTAGGGTACGCTAAAGGCAGTGCCTTTAAGGCACACCCCCAATATTGTTGTCCGGGTGGAATTCGGGAGAATGGTTGCACCGGGAGATTTTCGGGAGGGGCACTGAAATTCGAGAGTCTCCCGGGAAATCGGTGAATGCGGTGTTACAGTGGCACCGCTGTATAACACCGGCGGGCCAGCTCTAATGTTAATTTGATATTGCCTCAAGGGCCAAATGAAATTACACGGTGGGCCTATTTTGGCCCGCGGGCCAGAGTTTGACACCTATGTTCTAGACACTCAGAAAGTGTGAACACAAAATAACTTTTATAAGGATTAATTATAGTTTAACATGCAGAAACCAATGTGAAAAATGTGCACACACATAATATATATATATATATATATGGTAACACTTTAGTATGGGGAACATATTCACCATTAATTAGTTGCTTAGTAAAGTAACCAAGACTTAGCTTAGAGTTATTTGGACACAGGAGGAACATAAAAGGGTTAGAGTTACTAACAAGCAATAATTCTGAGGTTATTGAGTTATGGCTGACTGGTTGTATAATGAAGTCATGCAGAATAGGGCATTAATAAGTACTTAATAATGACTCTACCAACCGGTTTAGCTCGGTTGGTAGAGTGGCCGTGCCAGCAACTTGAGGGTTGCAGGTTCGATTCCCGCTTCTGCCAACCTAGTCACTGCCGTTGTGTCCTTGGGCAAGACACTTTACCCACCTGCTCCCAGTGCCACCCACACTGGTTTAAATGTAACTTAGATATTGGGTTTCACTATGTAAAGCGCTTTGAGTCGCTAGAGAAAAAGCGCTATATAAATATAATTCACTTCACTTCACTAATTAGGAGCCAATATGTTACTAAGCAACTAATTAATGGTGAATATGAGTTCCCCATACTAAAGTGTCCCTATATATATATATATATATATATATATATATATATATATATATATATATATATATATATATATATATATATATATGTGTGTATATATATATATATATATATATATATATTTATATATATATATATATATGTATAGATATAAATTTGTATATATATATATGTATATATATAAATTTGTATACATACATTAAGGGTGAGGGAAAAAATCGATTCGAATACTGTTTTTAAAACTATTTTTTTTAAAAATCGATTTAAATTTTTTGGGGGTATTTTATTTTTTTTTTAATCAATCCAACAAACCACTACACAGCAATACCATAACATCCATCCATCCATCCATTTTCTACCGCTTATTCCCTTTCGGGGTCGCGGGGGGCGCTGGCGCCTATCTCAGCTACAATCGGGCGGAAGGCGGGGTACACCCTGGACAAGTCGCCACCTCATCGCAGGGCCAACACAGAGACAGACAACATTCACACTCACATTCACACACTAGGGCCAATTTTAGTGTTGCAAATCCATAACAGTGCAATCCAATTCCAAAACCAAACCTGACCCAGCAACACTCAGAACTGCAATAAACAGAGCAATTGAGAGAAGACACAAACACGACACAGAACAAACCAAAAGTAGTGAAACAAAAATTAATATTATCAACAACAGTATCAATATTAGTTATAATTTCAGCATAGCAGTGATTAAAAATCCCTCGTTGACATTATCATTAGAAATTTATAATAAAAAAAAAAAAAACGAACAATAGTGTCACAGTGGCTTACACTTGCATCGCATCTCATAAGCTTGACAACACACTGTGTCCAATGTTTTCACAAAGATAAAATAAGTCATATTTTTTGTTCTATTAATGGTTAAAACAAATTAACATTAATGCAATCAGTTGATAAAACATCGTCCTTTACAATTATAAAAGCTTTAAAAAAAAAAAAAGTACTACTCTGATAGCATGTCAGCAGACTGGGGTAGATCCTGCTGAAATCCTGTGTATTGAATGAACACAGAATCGTTTTGAATCGGAATAATATTGTTTTTGAATCGAGGATCGTGTTGAATAGAAAAAAATCAATATATAATCGAATTGCGACCCCAAGAATCTATATTGAATCGAATCGTGGGACACCCAAATATTCACAGCCCTAATATATGTATGTGTGTATATATATATATATATATATATATATATATGTATGTGTGGGAAAAAATCACAAGACTACTTTCATCTCTACAGAACTGTTTCATGAGGGGTTCCCTCAATCATCTCAAGATTAAATCCCCTGATGATTAAGGGAACCCCTCATGAAACAGTTCTGTAGAGATGAAGTAGTCTTGTGATTTTTTCCCACACATAAATGTGTGTATATATATATAAACATATGTATATATATATATATATATATATATATAAACATATGTATATATATATATATATATATATATATATATATATATATATATATATACACACATATAAGCATATATATATGTTTATATATATACAAACATATATATATATATATATATACATATATATATATATATATATACAAACATATATATATATATATATATACATATATATATATATATATATATATATATATATATACATACACATAAATATGTACATGCAGGTAGTGTTTTTAATTCTCATTAAAAGTGTGTCTATGTCCTTTTTGCTTTAAGTCATTTAAAAAAACATTTAATTGAACCAAACTAATTGTCCAGTCATGGCAATAAAAACCTGAAAATGATCCATCTAGGGTTCAAAATGTATATCTATCTCTGATTAATCGCAAATAATTTTGAGTTACCTATGAACAAAAGTGATTAATACATACATAAGCTCCCACATACGTACACAAATACTGTACAAACCTACACTCAAAGTTCATACATCCACACGCACAATCACTGTACAAACATACATGTATATGCACATACTGTACATATACATACACTGTACAAACAGACATCTACACATACTGTACATATACAGTCACTGTACAAACATACATATACACATACTGTACATATACATTCATTGTACAAACATACATATACACATACATGTACATATACATACATACACTCGTGCATATGATCACCTTTCATCAAACATATATTCACGTTGTTGCCCTAAGAGAAACTGGGTAACACATGGCACCCTGACAAAGCTTAACCTATTTTCACTATAACAATATACAAGGTTAATACAGTTCGCTTCTCTTTCTTCCCCTCCATTTATCTGATTTATTTTGTATTTCAAGTTATCATTACATATATGAACTATTGCATTTGAAACAATTGTATTGTTGATAATAGAGGTAATTATTGTTATTATTAATTATCAATAGTTATATTTATATTGGTATTTTTATTGCTACATTAGTAATGTAATAATGTTCATTGTCATGTCTGCGTTAATGTTTACTTCACTGACCACGTCTTTGACATCACGTTTACAATCATGTTTGTACATGTTCTATTTGTTGATGCCGTTCTGTTGTTTATGTTGTTGTCTTTTTGTCTTATCCCTCTTTGGTCCCCTAAATTTCCATCTCTGTTTTCCTTTGCTCCGGCCCGGCTGCACCAAATAATAATAATATAAATCCACATAATAAATTTAAACAAAAACAAGGCAACAAGAGAAGTATCCCACAGTTCTCTTTTGTAAAACAAATTTGTACAGCCGATACAGGCATCTACATCAACGATATGATGTGTCTGAGTAGCTGGACAGGACATTAAAAAATTAAAAAGTACATAAACAAAAATTATAAATAAATAAAAATTGCATGTATGGTTAAAATTAAAAAAACACCCTAACATGTATAGACTAATGCGATTTTATTTTCAGATTATCATCCAGGAGCGTTTTCAAACATTTTACATGAATGCACGTCACAAAACTTGCTACCAGTTGTATCTTAAGTTTTTTCTTTGGAGTTACGAAATTTAATTCATCGCGATTACACATTTCAATCATTTGACAGCCTGAGTTATAATTAAAAATATTTTTTTAAAAACCTGATGCCTGAAATCGTTATCTAGCTTTTCCACTTCTCTCAACTCTCTAAGTGTTAGATTGGGAGTTGTAACGAGTCAAAGCTTGTAGAAACTGGACCACGTGTTGCTGACCTCTGGTAAGCATTGCCAGGTTCCAGCCTTTGTCAAGGTCAAGTCCCTTTCCTCAAACTTTCCCCCTTTCTCTCTCTGATCTCTGCCTGACCCTCAGCGTCTTGCTGCCGGTCTTTTCTTTGCTTCCGCGCTCCCCTGCTGCGCTTTCAGCCCGTGTCGTCACATCAGAGTCGACAGTTCTAATCACCGCGCGCGGCAAACGGGCTGTAAAACATGGCGGAGACTGACAGCCCGGCTCAGCGTACACACGTACACACACACACACACACACACACACACACACTGGTTATCATTGTGAATGGGGACCAAGTTGTTGTTCGTGACTTGTGGGGACTACCCTTTCTACAGGTTGTGGAGGCATAAAAAAAAATTGGTAAAATGTCCACTGCCCAGTTAGCCCATACACGTCTTTAAATCTCTGGATTGATGAAGTAATGTGATGATCATTCTTACTGGGCACGCACACACACACACTGTTTATCATTGTGAATGGGGACCAAGTTGTTGTTCGTGACTTGTGGGGACCACCCTTTCTACAGGTTGTGGAGGCCTAAAAATTTTTGGGGTAAAATGGCCACTGCCCAGTTAGCTCATTTACGTCTTTAAATCTCTGGATTGATAAGGTAATGTGCTAAACATTCTTACTGGGCACACACACACACACTCACACACACACTGGTTATCATTGTGAATGGGGACCAAATTGTTGTTCGTGACTTGTGGGGACCATAAAAAAAAATTGGTAAAATGGCCACTGCCCAGTTAGCTCATACACATCTTTAACCCTCTGGATTGATGAAGTAATGTGCTGATCATTCTTACTGGGGACACACACACTCACACACACACTGGTTATCATTGTGAATGGGGACCAAATTGTTGTTCATGACTTGTGGGGACCACTCTTTCTACAGGTTGTGAAGGCATAAAAAAAACAATTGGTAAAATGGCCACTGCCCAGTAAGCTCATACACGTCTTTAAATCTCTGGTTTGATGAAGTAATGTGCTGATCATTCTTACTGGGGACCCTGGGGAAAAAGCGTTAAAATAGTTCATGGGGACCAAATTTCAATAATTGTGCATAATTCACACAAATTTGTACGTGACTACTGAGGACCATTTAAAAGAAAAGAAAAGTTCACACTCAAACTAACCAGAACACATGTTTTATGGGCCAAAGCTTCAAAATCACTTAGGCATCTTCAGAATGGATCAGACTATCATTTAAAATGGTTTCCCTTAAGGGGACCTGTTTTTTAGTCCCCATACCATCTGAAGTCCCGTAAAGGCGACTGTGTAAACAGAGCGATGTCCCCATTAAGTCAGCATTGCCAGAACGAACACACGCACACACACACACACACACACACACACACACACACACACACACACACACACAAACACACACACACACACACACATTCTTGTATGTGTTACATTCTTGAGACCTCCGAAAAATGCCTACCTCTAGTACTGTGATAAAAGTCTTAATTTTACTCAACGCAGGTCAAAATTTTACAAGAAAAACTGAACTTTTGTGCAATATTATGATAAAAGTTTAACTTTTACTTAATAATAGTCTCAACAAAAGTCACAATTTTATAAGAAAACTTATAAATGTTGGCAATACTATGGTAATAATCGGAATTTTACCTGGCAAAAATATGACAAAAGTCAGCTGTTCACTGGACGACTTTTTGGGGGATGAATAGGGAAGCCCTTTAGATGCCGTCTTGTTTTATCATATATTGCTGCCTTCGCACCTGTCAACGTTTACATTTGTATGCCCATTAAATCAACAAAAAGTCCAGACTTTGGAGAAATGTTCATGGACTCTAGTATTTGCCTCCCTATTATATGCAGTGGTTTTCCGTATTGGGACTATGATTCAGTCTTAAACTTGTTTACCGATGGCGACTTGTCCAGGGTGTACCCCGCCTTCTGCCCGATTGTAGCTGAGATAGACATCAGCGCCCCCCGCGACCCCAAAGGGAATAAGCGGTAGAAATGGATGGATGGATGTCTTGCCTACTTTGTGTGGACCCACGTTTGGTCAGTAGGTTGTGCGGGCCCCCCTTTCCACTATACCTAGAATGATTTAAAAAAAAAAAAAATCTAGCACTAAATGGGAGTAGAGAGTTGCAACTTCAATTCAGAATGCAAAATACTCAAAGTAAAAAAAAATGTTTGACTTCTGTAGTAGTGAGGACCGACCGCTGTTGCTAGGTAGATTTGACCGTACACACACATAGTAAAAAGTTATGTGGTGGTTTGTCAAGTGTATGTTCACACAAGTATGGTGACACAAACCCGCACACACACACACACGCACACGCACACACACGGACACACACGCACACACACATTCTTGTATGTGTTACATTCTTGAGACCTCCGAAAAATGCCTACCTCTAGTATTGTGATAAAAGTCTTAATTTTACTCAATGCAGGTCAAAATTTTACAAGAAAAACTGAACTTTTGTGCAATATTATGATAAAAGTTGAAATTTTACTCAATATTAGTCGCAATTTTACAAGAAAAACATTTTGGCAATTTTATAGAGTCGTAATGTTACTCAACAAAAGTCACAATTTTATAAGAAAACTTAGAAATGTTGGCAATACTATGGTAATAATCGGAATTTTACCTGGCAAAATTATGATAAAAGTCAGCTGTTCACCGGACGATTTTTTCGGGGATAAATAGGGAAGTCCTTTAGATGCCGTCTTGTTTTATCATATATTGCTGCCTTTGCATCTGTCAAAGTTTACTTTTGTATGCCCATTGAATCAACAAAAAGTCCAGACTTTGGAGAAATGTTCACGGACTCTAGTATTTGCCTCCCTATTAGATGCAATGGTTTTCCGTATTGGGACTATGATTCAGTCTTAAACTTGTTTACCGGTGGCGACTTGTCCAGGGTGTACCCCGCCTTCTGCCCGATTGTAGCTGAGATAGGCATCAGCGGCCCCCGCGACCCCAAAGGGAATAAGCGGTAGAAAATGGATGGATGGATGTCTTGCCTACTTTGTGTGGACCCACGTTTGGTCAGTAGGTTATGCGGGCCCCCCTTTCCACTATAGCTAGAATGATGAAAAATATATATCTAGCACTAAATGGGAGTAGAGGGTCGCAACTTCGCTTCAGAATGCAAAATACTCAAAGTAAAAAAAAATATTTGACTTCTGTAGTAGTGAGGACCGACCGCTGTTGCTAGGTAGATTTGACCGTACACACACATAGTAATAAGTTCTGTGGTGGTTTGTCAAGTGTATGTTCACACACACACACGCGCACGCGCACGCACACGCACACGCACACGCACACGCACACGCACACACACACACACACACACACACACACACACACACACACACACACACACACACACACACACACACATGTCTTGCCTACTTTGTGTGGACCCACGTTAGGTCAGTAGGTTGTGCGGGCCTCCGTTTCCACTATAGCTAGAATGATTAAAAAAAAAAAAATCTAGCACTAGACGGGAGTAGAGAGTTGCAACTTCACGTCAGAATGCAAAGTAAAAAAATTATTTTACTTCTGTAGTAGTGAGGACCGACCGCTGTTCCTAGGTAGATTTGACCGTACACACACATAGTAATAAGTTCTGTGGTGTTTTGTCAAGTGTATGTTCACACACACACACACGCACATGCGCACGCAAACGCACACGCATACACACACACACACACACACACACACACACACACACACACACACACACACACACACACACACACATGTCTTGCCTACTTTGTGTGGACCCACGTTAGGTCAGTAGTTTGTGCGGGCCTCCCTTTCCACTATAGCTAGAATGATTTAAAAAAAAAAAAAAATCTAGCACTAGACGGGAGTAGAGAGTTGCAACTTCACGTCAGAATGCAAAGTAAAAAAATTATTTTACTTCTGTAGTAGTGAGGACTGACCGCTGTTGCTAGGTAGATTTGACCGTACACACACATAGTAATAAGTTCTGTGGTGGTTTGTCAAGTGTATGTTAACACAAGGATGGTGAGACACAGACACACACACACACACACACACACACACACACACACACACACACACACACACACACACACACACACACATGTCTTGCCTACTTTGTGTGGACCCACGTTAGGTCAGTAGGTTGTGCGGGCCTCCGTTTCCACTATAGCTAGAATGATTAAAAAAAAAAAAATCTAGCACTAGACGGGAGTAGAGAGTTGCAACTTCACGTCAGAATGCAAAGTAAAAAAATTATTTTACTTCTGTAGTAGTGAGGACCGACCGCTGTTCCTAGGTAGATTTGACCGTACACACACATAGTAATAAGTTCTGTGGTGTTTTGTCAAGTGTATGTTCACACACACACACACGCACATGCGCACGCAAACGCACACGCATACACACACACACACACACACACACACACACACACACACACACATGTCTTGCCTACTTTGTGTGGACCCACGTTAGGTCAGTAGTTTGTGCGGGCCTCCCTTTCCACTATAGCTAGAATGATTTAAAAAAAAAAAAAATCTAGCACTAGACGGGAGTAGAGAGTTGCAACTTCACGTCAGAATGCAAAGTAAAAAAATTATTTTACTTCTGTAGTAGTGAGGACTGACCGCTGTTGCTAGGTAGATTTGACCGTACACACACATAGTAATAAGTTCTGTGGTGGTTTGTCAAGTGTATGTTAACACAAGGATGGTGAGACAGAGACACACACACACACACACACACACACACACACACACACACACACACGTCTTGCCTACTTTGTGTGGACCCACGTTAGGTCAGTAGGTTGTGCGGGCCCCCCTTTCCACTATAGCTAGAATCATCAATCAATCAATGTTTATTTATATAGCCCCAAATCACAAATGTCTCAAAGGACTGCACAAATCATTACGACTACAACATCCTCGGAAGAACCCACAAAAGGGCAAGGAAAACTCACACCCAGTGGGCAGGGAGAATTCACATCCAGTGGGACGCCAGTGACAATGCTGACTATGAGAAACCTTGGAGAGGACCTCAGATGTGGGCAACCCCCCCCCCTCTAGGGGACCGAAAGCAATGGATGTCGAGCGGGTCTAACATGATACTGTGAAAGTTCAATCCATAGTGGCTCCAAGACAGCAGCGAGAGTCCCGTCCACAGGAAACCATCTCAAGCGGATCAGCAGCGTAGAGATGTCCCCAACCGATACAGGCGAGCGGTCCATCCTGGGTCCCGACGAGCGGTCCATCCTGGGTCTCGACTCTGGACAGCCAGTACTTCATCCATGGTCATCGGACCGGACCCCCTCCACAAGGGAGGGGGGGACATAGGAGAAAGAAAAGAAGCGGCAGATCAACTGGTCTAAAAAGGAGGTCTATTTAAAGGCTAGAGTATACAGATGAGTTTTAAGGTGAGACTTAAATGCTTCTACTGAGGTAGCATCTCGAACTGAGGGCATTCCAGAGTACTGGAGCCCGAACGGAAAACGCTCTATAGCCCGCATACTTTTTTTGGGCTCTAGGAATCACTAATAAGCCGGAGTCTTTTGAACGCAGATTTCTTGCCGGGACATACGGTACAATACAATCGGCACTGCATCTCGTCTTTTCCTCCGTTTTTTTTCAGGTGAAAGTCAATGCTCAGTCCCCTCTACCATTGTTAACCCTTCCCGGAGGTGAACGTTAACCTTGAACATGGGAATTCAACTACTTTAGTCCGTTTTTTAACATCGTAAAAGCATCAAATGTCTTTTACTACGGACTGCAACAGTCCGTTGTCATGGATACATGAGAACAACTTCCATTCATACCAGTCATACGTGCCTGAGGCGGAGTGATAGCCTACGCTGTGATAAGGCTTTAGAATATTTAAACCACAGTTAACAGCCAATCAGATCACCGGATATCACCTTTCCGTTTTATTTTTTAAATTACTTTTTTGTTTCATGTATTTGTGTAGAAGTGAGCAACGGTTTGAAAATACAAATTAACAACATTTTGTGGTGGAAATACAATAAAACCTCACTAGATTATCATTTTTAAGGAGACTTAAAACATGGCTTAGAACAGGGGTGGGCATTACGTCGATCGCGATCGACTGGTCGATCTCGGAGGGTGTGTCAGTCGATCTCAAGCCAGGCATTGAAAAATAGACATAAAAATGAGCAATCATCAATCATACCAAGACTTCACTTTCGTCAGTTGTTTGACATTCTCGGCACCCGGGGATCTTGTGAGATGACGCTGGCTGCTGCGAGTTCATATTTAAGAAAAAAATCACTAACAGGGCGGACGCAGAGAAACACATTTTATTTCTAGAGACTCCGTACCTACTGTCAAAACTCTAAAGACTGACAGCACAGTTCCTGTCTTCACCATAAAAGACCTGTTTCATCCTCCGATACAGGCGAGCGGTCCATCCTGGGTCCCGACGAGCGGTCCATCCTGGGTCTCGACTCTGGACAGCCAGTACTTCATCCATGGTCATCGGACCGGACCCCCTCCACAAGGGAGGGGGGGACATAGGAGAAAGAAAAGAAGCGGCAGATCAACTGGTCTAAAAAGGAGGTCTATTTAAAGGCTAGAGTATACAGATGAGTTTTAAGGTGAGACTTAAATGCTTCTACTGAGGTAGCATCTCGAACTGTTACCGGGAGGGCATTCCAGAGTACTGGAGCCCGAACGGAAAACGCTCTATAGCCCGCTGACTTTTTTTGAGCTCTAGGAATCACTAATAAGCCGGAGTCTTTTGAACGCAGATTTCTTGCCGGGACATACGGTACAATACAATCGGCAAGATAGGCTGGAGCTAGACCGTGTAGTATTTTATACGTAAGTAGTAAAACCTTAAAGTCACATCTTAAGTGCACAGGAAGCCAGTGCAGGTGAGCCAGTACAGGCGTAATATGATCAAACTTTCTTGTTCTTGTCAAAAGTCTAGCAGCCGCATTTTGTACCAACTGTAATCTTTTAATGCTAGACATGGGGAGACCCGAAAATAATACGTTACAGTAATCGAGACGAGACGTAACAAACGCATGGATAATGATCTCGGCGTCTTTAGTGGACAAAATGGAGCGAATTTTAGCGATATTACGGAGATGAAAGAAGGCCGTTTTAGTAACGCTTTTAATGTGTGACTCAAAGGAGAGAGTTGGGTCGAAGATAATACCCAGATTTTTTACAGAGTCACCTTGTTTTATTATTTGGTTGTCAAATGTTAAAGTTGTATTATTAAATAGAGGTCGGTGTCTAGCAGGACCGATAATCAGCATTTCCGTTTTTTTGGCATTAAGTTGCAAAAAGTTAGCGGACATCCATTGTTTAATTTCATTAAGACACGCCTCCAGCTGACTACAATCCGGCGTGTTGGTCAGCTTTAGGGGCATGTAGAGTTGGGTGTCATCAGCATAACAGTGAAAGCTAATACCGTATTTGCGTATGATGTCACCCAGCGGCAGCATGTAGATGCTGAAGAGTACAGGGCCAAGGACCGAACCCTGGGGAACTCCACACGTTACCTTAACATAGTCCGAGGTCGCACTGTTATAGGAGTCGCACTGCATCCTATCAGTAAGATAAGAGTTAAACCATGACAGGGCTGAGTCTGACATACCAATTCGTATTTTGATACGCTCTAATAAAATATTATGATCGACGGTATCGAAAGCAGCGCTAAGATCGAGGAGCAGCAACATAGATGACGCAATGATTTAAAAAAAAAAAAAAGCACTAAATGGGAGTAGAGGGTTGCAACTTCACTTCAGAATGCAAAATACTCAAAGTAAAAAAAAATATTTTACTTCTGTAGTAGTGAGGACCGACCGCTGTTGCTAGGTAGATTTGACCGTACACACACATAGTAATAAGTTATGTGGTGGTTTGTCAAGTGTATGTTCACACAAGGATGGTGAGACAAAAACGCACACACACACACAAGCACGCACACACACACACACACGTACAGTTGCACATTATAGTAGACTTTGCATACCGTGCACAATCACGCACGTGCAACACCCCTTCACACCAATGCGGGCGTGTGCGCATACAAATCCAAGGAGACCTCATCTGTCATCGGACCCCTCCACACCCCGGGTGTATTGTACCAGTTTCCCGCCTGCGCTCCCGTCTAACCCCAAACACGGTGTTCTTACAGGAGGAACAAAGGAAGATCTGTCAATCAGGGTCTGATCCACCTAATCCTCAGGTAAGACAAGAGCTTTACCATAAAAGACTGTCACAGGACAGACAGGAAAACACAATCGAGTGACCCTACGCGGCGATTCACATCTTTTTGTGTCCTGCTCGCGAGTCATTTCATGCATCACCAATGAGTAAGAGGCTGACAGACGGCCTTAGGTGAAGAAGGAGTATGCCAACTCCAGGATAAAGCGGCGCAATCGCATCATAGAGAAGGAATGTTGACGTTCTGGGACCATATTGAATGCAAGGTCGCTATACAATAACAACCAGTCAGGTCTTTGCCGGGTTACATATTTGTTTTCATATGCATGGGAGTTTGCCCAACCAGTCTACATGTGCTTTGTGGACTTGGAGAAGGCATTCGACCGTGTCCCTCGGGAAGTCCTGTGGGGAGTGCTCAGAGAGTATGGGGTATCGGAATGTCTTATTGTGGCAGTCCGCTCCCTGTATGATCAGTGTCAGAGCTTGGTCCGCATTGCTGGCAGTAAGTCGGACACGTTTCCAGTGAAGGTTGGACTCCGCCAAGGCTGTCCTTTGTCACCGATTCTGTTCATAACTTTTATGGACAGAATTTCTAGGCGCAGTCAAGGCGTTGAGGGGTTCCGGTTTGGTGGCCACGGGATTAGGTCTCTGCTTTTTGCAGATGATGTAGTCCTGATGGCTTCATCTGGCCGGGATCTTCAGCTCTCACTGGATCGGTTCGCAGCCGAGTGTGAAGCGACTGGAATGAGAATCAGCACCTCCAAGTCCGAGTCCATGGTTCTCGCCCGGAAAAGGGTGGAGTGCCATCTCTGGGTTGGGGAGGAGACCCTGCCCCAAGTGGAGGAGTTCAAGTACCTAGGAGTCTTGTTCACGAGTGGGGGAAGAGTGGATCGTGAGATCGACAGGCGGATCGGTGCGGCGTCTTCAGTAATGCGGACGTTGTATCGATCCGTTGTGGTGAAGAAGGAGCTGAGCCGGAAGGCAAAGCTCTCAATTTACCGGTCGATCTACGTTCCCATCCTCACCTATGGTCATGAGCTTTGGGTCATGAGACGAAAGGATAAGATCACGGGTACAAGCGGCCGAAATGGGTTTCCTCCGCCGGGTGGCGGGGCTCTCCCTTAGAGATAGGGTGAGAAGCTCTGCCATCCGGGAGGAGCTCAACGTAAAGCCGCTGCTCCTCCACATCGAGAGGAGCCAGATGAGGTGGTTCGGGCATCTGGTCAGGATGCCACCCGAACGCCTCCCTAGGGATGTGTTTAGGGCACGTCCAGCTGGTAAGAGGCCAAGGGGAAGACCCAGGACACGTTGGAAAGACTATGTCTCCCGGCTGGCCTGGGAACGCCTCGGGATCCCCCGGGAAGAGCTAGACGAAGTGGCTGGAGATAGGGAAGTCTGGGCTTCCCTGCTTAGGCTGCTGCCCCCGCGACCCGACCTCGGATAAGCGGAAGATGATGGATGGATGGATGGATGGATGTTGGATTAGAATCATTCAGCTTCAATTTGTTGCATAAAAAGCGACAACACTAAATATGTAAAACATTTCATCTTTATAAATAACAATTTGTATGAGGAAAGGAAAAATAATGTTAGACTTAGACTTAGACAAACTTTAATGATCCACAAGGGAAATTGTTCACGCATTATAGAGATGCGCGGTTTGCGGTCTCATCCGCAGAGTCCGCGGATGAGACTGCTGGTCGGGCGGGTGACAAGACGAAAAAATAGATTTTAATTAGATCCGGGCGGGTGGCGGTTGAATCATCCGGAAATATTTCATATACATGGTTCTTGGATCGATATCCTTTGCCTTTCAAAGAGCCATTTAAGACCCGTGTCACAAAGCGAAGACAATAGGAGAAGCTGATATTCTCTAGAGTGACTACCGGCAGTCACCCAGATAATAAGTATTAGGGCGTGCTATGAAGTCATGTACGATCTGCTTGTCAGTCCAGCATCATGTTGTGTGTGGTTTCCGCAGCAACAAGCACACGACTGCAAGGCATACTGGGTGACACAAAGTACACTAATGGTTTTGATATAAACAATTTTAACACTCTTAACAATATGCGCCACGCTGTGAAGCCACACCAAACAAGATTGACATACATATTTCAGGAGAACATCCTGCAAGTAACACAACATAAACGCAACACAACAAATACCCAGAATCTGTTGTATCCATGACTCTTCCTGACTATTTTATACACCCCGCTAGCAGCAACCCACCCCCCCCCCCCCCACCCCCACCCCGTGCGTCGTTAAGGTGGAAGGGGGTGGTGGGCGCGGGGGTGTAAAATATATTCAGGGTGTCACGGATACAAAGGATTCTGGGTATTTGTTGTGTTGCGTTTTATGTTGTGTTACTGTGAGGATGTTCTCCCGAAATGTGTTTGTTAATTTTGTTTGATATAGTTCACAGCGCGGCGCACATTAGTAAGTGTTAAAGTTGTTTATATCACAACCATCAGTGTACTCTGTGTCACCCAGTATGCCTTTCAATCTTGTACGTGTGATTGTGGAAGCTGCACACAACATGCTGCCAGACTAACAATCTGCGTGTACATGTTGTTGAAGGTGTCAAAGGCAATGGCTTCACAGTACGCCCATATCCTTGTCATCAGGATGAATGCCAACATCATTATCGCGAGAACGTTAGCGGCTCCAATTGTCTTCGTTACTCTGTGAAACGGGTTTAGACAGCTCTGTGAGTGGTAAAGTTGGCCAACCTCTGATGTATTTCAGCGGGCTGGTGGCGGGCGGATGCGTTTCTGATAAAATGTTGGTTCGGGTGGACGGCGGGTGGATGACGACTTTGGTTACACGGTTGCGGATGATATAATTGCCTATCCGCGCATCTCTAACGCATTATCCAAGGTGCCCAAACAAGGAAAAGGTGCCAGTGGTCCGTGGGCCAAATAGTGATTTTTATCACGCAACAGCACCACAAGTGATACCGACTTATAACTACAAACGTATAAGGTGGTTAGGGTTGTATGGTTAACCAGTACTACTATAGTATCCATCCATCCATCTTCTTCCGCTTATCCGAGGTCGGGTCGCGGGGGAAAAGAGCGTGGCCTGCGGGCCTGTGGCGGAAAGGGGGTGTGCCAGGACCGGCCTCGAAGTCAGCGACAGGTGCGTGGATGGCCCAGGTGGGCCTTGACATCTAATCACTTAAATAAAATGACTTCCCTCTCCCCAGCTACTTCGTCTAGCTCTTACCGGGGGATCCCAAGGCGTTCCCAGGCCAGCCGGGAGACATAGTCTTCCCAACCTGACCTGGGTCTTCCCCTTGGCCTCCTATCGGTCTGACCTGGCCTAGGCATTCGGGTGGCATCCTGACCAGATGCCCGAAACACCTTATCTGGCTCCTCTCTACGTGGAGGAGCAGCGGCTTTACTTTGAGCTCCTACCGGATGGCAGAGCTTCTCACCCTATCTCTAAGGGAGAGCCCCGCCACCCGGCGGAGGAAACTCATTTCAGCCGCTTGTACCCATGATCTTGTTCTTTCGGTCATAACCCAAAGCCCATGACCGTACGTGAGGATGGGAACGTAGATCGACCGGCGTGGAGTGGAGGCGTGGTCTGTGGGCCTGCAGTAAAACGGGGGTGTGCCAGGACTGGCTTCGAAGTCAGCGACAGGTGCGTAGATGGCCCAGGTGGGCCTTGTCATCTAATCACTTATCGCCCTGTATAAGCAGCAGATGGTAGGAGAGAGGTTTTTGGAGCTGGGGTGAGAGCAAGCGTTTGCCTGTCACAGAAAAAGAACACTTGCTGGAAAGCAACCTGCAGACATTATTGAAAAATGACTTCCCTCTCCCCAGCCACTTCGTCCAGCTCTTCCCGGGGGATCTCGAGGCGTTCCCAGGCCAGCCGAGAGACAAAGTCTTCCCAACGTGACCTAGGTCTTCCCCGTGGCCTCCTACCGGTCAGATGTACTCGAAACACCTCCCTAGGGAGGCGTTCGGGTGGCATCCTGACCAGGTGCCCGAACCACCTCATCTGGCTCCTCTCCATGTGGAGGAGCAGCGGCTTTACTTTGAGCTCCTCCCGGATGACAGAGCTTCCCACCCTATCTCTAAGGAAGAGCCTCGCCACCCGGCGGAGGAAACTTACTTCCGCCGCTTGTACCCATGATCTTGTTCTTTCGGTCATAACCCAAAGCCCATGACCGTACGTGAGGCTGGGAACGGTGTGGTGTGGAGTGGAGGCGTGGCCTGTGGGCCTGCAGCGGAACGGGGGTGTGCCAGGACCGGCCTCGAAGTCAGCGACAGGTGCGTAAATGGCCCAGGTAGGCCTTGTCATCTAATCACCTGTCGCCCTGTATAAGCAGCAGCCGGGAATGGGAGAGGTTGTTGGAGCTGGGGTGAGAGCGAGAGTTTGCCTGTCACAGAAAAAGAACACTTGCTGGAAAGCAACCTGCAAACACTATCGAAAAATAAAACTGTATTGCAACCCTGAACCGGACTCTCATGTCGGTGCTTGGTGGTCTGATGGACGCACGAGAGGGCAACCTCTAAAACCGGTAAAATGAGAGCTTTGCCTTCCGGCTCAGCTCCTTCTTCACCACAACAAATCGATACAGCGTCCGCATTACTGAAGTATAGTATCGCGGTACTAATAAATCAAAACCGGTACTATAATAAAATTCTATAACAGGCATGACGGCGCGTAATCACATCATGAAAATTTTATTTTCACGAGCAGCACACACACACACACACACACACACACACACAGAGTACTTACAAGCAGACATAGTGTGTAGACAGAAAATGGAAAACAGACGCATTTTTGCTTAAAAACTAAAGATAAAAGTGAAACTATAACACTGAAACGCCCTCAGGAAGAGGTGCTTTAAGACGTGGCTAGCTAGCTAGCGGCTAACATCCATCCGCAGTCGGCAGTGTTGTAGCTACTTCTAAATCACTAATCCTCGCCTCCATGGCGACAAATAAAGTAGGTTTCCTACAAGTACCATTATCACTGAATAGCTAAAAATGCTTAACTACACACTGTAGGAGAATGCAATAGCTCACCGACTAATGTAAACGGTGGATCTATACCTGACATCCACTGTAAAGGCCTCACCTTGTCAGGCTTTCCCCTGACAGTTTGTCTATGTTTTAGTTTTTTCCTCTGCATTTGTCTGTTTCCTCTGTGTTTAGTATCTCCTGTCTTTAGTTCCTGTCTAGTTCTCTAATTTTGTCAGCTTCCTGTCTTGTTCCCTGAGTGCTGTGTTCCTCCTCAGTTGCGGCTGATTGGCACCTGGCCACACCTGTTGCCAATCAGCCTGTTCCCATTTGTACCTGCTTTGTCTTGTGTCAGTTGCTGCTGGATCATTTTATTGTCATTTGTATTGTCGTTGCCACATGTCACTCTTGTCGTGCTACCTGTCGTGTCGTTTTGTTACAGCTACTACCTGTCGTGTTACATTTTGTCCTGGTCGTCGTAGCGGTAAGCTGCTTCTGTTAGCATGAGTTATTTCCAGTTTTTCTGTTTGCTATCCACTAGCTTCCATGCTAAAGTTCCTTTTTGTTTTGTAGCTTCCAGTGCTAGCTTCCTTAGTTTGTTATTCCGCCCACGTGCGTGCTTTTTGTTTGTTCTTGTTTAGTTTTAATTAAATCATGTTTTCAAATTCTATGCCTGCCTCCGTCTCTGCATCTTGGGGTTCATCAACAAATACCCTTGACACACCTTTTCTCCTACAAACATATCACTGGGTATTGTGGCCAAACAGCTCAATTTTTGTTCCATCTGACATCACATGGACAAACATAAGACCTTCTGGAGGAAAGTTCTGTGGTCAGATTAAACAAAAATTAAGCTTTTTGGCCACAATACCCAGCAATATGTTTGGAGGAGAAAAGGTGAAGCTTTTAATCCCAGGAACACCAAACCTACCGTCAAACATGGTGGTCGTAGTATCATGCTCTGGGCCTGTTTTGCTGTCAATGGAACTGGTGCTTTACAGAGAGTAAATGGGACAATGAAAAAGGAGGATTACCTCCAAATTCTTCAGGACAACCTAAAATCCTCAGCCCGGAGGTTGGGTCTTGCAGGCACAGTTGGGTGTTCCAACAGAACAATGACCCCAAACCATGGCTGGGCGTTATGGGGTACTGTCATGATCCGTGGTCCGGATCTTGCTTTGTTATATTCTGTTCGTTTTGGACTCCATTAGTTTATGTTTTTGTGCACCCTTGTTTATTTTAGTTACCATTTTTACTTATTATTTCCACCTGTCTCGGATTAGTGTTCACCCGCTCACCTGCTACCCGAGCACTAATCAGAGGTATTATTTAAGCTTGCCTTTGCCAGTCAGTCGGCCTGGCGTCATTGTTTGCTAAATGTACCTTTTACGTGAGTTTTGCCTTGTCTCGAGTTGTTTGCTTCATGCCTTGCTACGTAATTCTTGTTTGTTTTATGCCACTGTCTCATGAATATTCCTTGCCCATAGTCTATGCTAAGTGTTAGCTTTAGCTCCAAGTGCGAGCAGCCCGTTGTGCCTTTGCCTTGTTTTCCGTTTTTTGTACCGATTTGAGTTTTGATAGTTAAATTATGTTCATAACTCACACTTTTGTCCAGAGTCGTCCGTCTGCATTTTGGGAGAACAAATCCTACAGTAAGCTGCGAAAACCCTGTCGTGACAAACTCAAGATATAACCAGGATAACGGATCATGAGCTATCCCCAACCCCCTTAAGGGACGGATATCAGACGTCCCAAGCCATAAAATACAAAAACTCAAGACACTAAACAAACATGAAAACCAAAAAAAAAACTAATAGTCACCAAGGGTGAACAGCGAAGGAAGTCTCTACACAGGGAAAACACAAGAGCGTGGTGAAAAACAAGAAGAAAGGCAAATGTCGCGAAAGCCAGCATTGACCCAGCAACTTGTGCTGTGCTGCAAGCAACGTTTGTAAGTTTTATAATACAACTAAAACAATTCTTACTTACCAAACCGGCCCGTGTGTGACGTCTGTAGGAGTGTTTTCATGCATACGATATTTGTACGTGCTATCGTACTATAATCAGACCGGCCTCGTTAGCATTAGCTAATACATTTACGAGTGTCTGTGTCAGTAAGGTCAACTTACAATGGCATTCTTTTTGTATTGTTTCAGTTTCACAAATTCCTCAGTAAATTCACCGAAATGTCACCGTGGAGTTATTCAGTTTGTTTTGCTAATTGGAGAGCTAGCTTGCGGGTCCAAGACGAAGACTTCTGTTTTGTTTGATCAGCCGTTTTACTGACACAATTGGGAAACACGTTATGTAAATAAACATTTACAAAATCTTTCATAGCGGTATATATCTGCGGCTTATATATGCAAACATATTTTTTTTCTAAAATTTGGTTGGTGTGGCTTAAATACCAGCGCGCTCTATAGTAAAGAAAATACAGTACATCTGGTAGCCACCCTTTAGGTCAGGCTAGGGGCGTTTAACTCAGGGGGCCAAATATTGAGTTTATATATACATACATACATACATAGCTATACACACAGTACATATATACATATACCTACTTATCTATACATACAGTATATATATACATACATATATACACACATATATGTACACACATCTTTATGTATATATACATTTTAATGTATATATACATATATATTATATATATGCGTACATATATACAAATATCTTTATATAAATATATATATATGTATACATTTATATATATACACATCTATATATATGTACACATATATATACACATTTATATGTATATATACATATATATATACACATCTATAGACATATACACACACATATATACACATAAACATCTATATATATAGACATCTTTGTATATATATATATACACTATACATACATACATATATATATATATATACACCTCTCTCTCTATATATATATATATATATATATATAGACATTCATACGTATATATACATACATACATATATGTATGTATGTATATATATATATATATACATACATACATACATACATACATACATATATATATATATATATATGTATGAATATATATATATATATATATATATATATATATATATATATATATATATATATATATATATACATACATAAGCTGTGAAAATCTGTTCTACATTATGTGTGCTAGGGTCCTCACAATAATATCTGATTGAATCTTAAAACATTACAACAGACCGCCTTAAAAAAGTACTGGAATTTTTTTATTTTTTTTTAACTGAATGATACACCCGGAATGTACGTGAAAACAAAGAATGCGTGATTTACAATATTAAGTATGAACGATAAAACACTAAATACTGACAACATATGAACGTCACGCCCCCTCTCCATCGACATATTTTACAATCAAGCAAAACGCAACAAAAATGCAACAACCGCAGCGAAATATGAACGCAATGGGTAAAAAAAAAAAAACTACAATCTGATTTATCTGATATACCACAAAGCTTTACAGCTTTCGTGTAAAGATCTCTTTCCGCGTCTGTCCCTGACACCCGCATTTCAGGCTGGCAGTGTGACGGTACAACGGGAGAAGAAGACGGCAGAGGAACGATGACGTCGTTAGCTGTCAGCGTATTTAATGACAGTTTAGTGTGTGAGTGAGATGTGTATTTAACCAAAGAGATGTAGTGTGACGAAGTGTGAGACTTATCTGAGTATGGTTGCCAGAGGGTGTTGAGGATGCGTGTTGGGATCCAGGCGGAAGTCCAGCAAGGAGCAAGGCGGAATCGAACGTCGGGGAGCAGGCAGATGGTCAAGGGCAGGAGCTTGGTTTCGTGGTCGTTAGGCAGGCGTGAGGTCGATGTCCAGGAAGGCAAGGGAAAATCCACGGGAGGTCCAAGGTGACGAGACACACAACTCGACGACAAGGAAGGATGGCGGGAGGCTGGAAGACGACACAACACAGGAGACAATGAGCACAACAGGGAAGGAGCACAGGGAAATAGTCTGCACATGCAGAGGAGCTAGATACGTGTGGGCTTACTGTACTGGGTACGTGAAGCTACGTTCTCGCGTCGGATCTCAGGCTGCGTCTGCTCTTGAAGGCAGCTCGCTCATCACAGGCAGGTGTGTAGTTTGGTGAGTGTTTGCAGGTGCGAGGAGGCACGCCCGCAGTGGAGAGAGAGCACATGTGGGAGTGGCCCGTGGTGTGCTTGTCCGGACGCCCAGCAGGAGGAGACATAGCAGGAAGAGAGGAAGCAGGAGTGTGACCCATAACAGCACCCCCCCTCTTACGCGAGACTCCCGGCGAGCTTCGGGGTGCCTCGGGGTGAGCTCTGTAAAAGTCCTTGATAAGGGAGGGGTCGGCGATGTAAGAGGCCGGTACCCAGGACCTATCTTCAGGGCCATAGCCCTCCCAGTCCACAAGGTAGACCCAACCCCTCCCCTGTCGCCGAACCTTGAGGATCTCCTTGACGGTCCAGACTTGGTCCCCATCCTCGAGGACTCTAGGAGGGGGAGGAGCGGGGGTGGGGGCGGACAGGGGACTGTTAACAACAGGTTTGATCTGGGAGACATGAAAGACAGGATGAGATCTCATGGAATGTGGAAGATCCAATTGTACAGCAGCAGGGTTGATCTTCGATTTGACCGTATAAGGTCCAACAAAACGTGGTGCAAGTTTCTGGGAGGAAATCGGGAGGTGGAGGTCCTTGGCCCGAAGCAGGACCTGCTGTCCGGGCTGGTAGTCGGGAGCCGGGATGCGCCGCCGGTTGGCATTGCGACACATCCTAACAGACGCCTTCAATAGGGAAGCACGGGCGGACCTCCACACTCTGCGGCATCGTCTCAGGTGTGCCTGGGTGGAAGGAGTTGCCACCTCGATCTCCTGGGAGGGAAACAAGGGAGGTTGAAATCCCAGCCAGCATTCAAATGGAGACATACCCGTAGCTGCGCAGGTCAAGGAGTTGAAAGAGTACTCCACCCATGGAATAAACTTACTCCAGGAGTTAGGCTGTTGCGCAGCCATACAGCGCAGCATGGTCTCCACCCCCTGGTTGGCCCTCTCTGCTTGACCATTGCTTTGGGGGTGGTAGCCGGAAGTCAGACTGACCGTGGCCCCAATGCCCTTGCAAAAATCCTGCCAGACCCGAGAAATGAATTGAGGGCCACGATCAGAGACTATGTCGGAGGGGATCCCGTGGATCCTGACCACATGCTGGACCATCAGGTCTGTGGTTTCAGCAGAGGATGGAAGCTTGGGCAAAGGAATAAAGTGTGCTGCCTTGGAAAACCTGTCGACGATAGTGAGGATTGTGGTGTTACCTCTAGAAGTGGGAAGTCCCGTGATGAAATCAACAGCAATGTGGGACCAAGGTCGATTGGGGATGGGAAGAGGGTGTAAGAGGCCGGCAGGAGGGCTGTGGCTTGCCTTGTTACGGGCGCAGACGCTGCAGGCGGCGACAAACTCCCGGGTATCCGCCTCCATGGTAGGCCACCAAAAACGGCGTCGGATAAAGCCTAGTGACCTATGGACTCCGGGATGACAGGTAAACACACTAGAATGAGCCCAATCAAGTACCTTGGCCCTTAAAGGTTCTGGGACGAACAGCCTATTAGGGGGTCCGATTCCGGGACCAGGGTCAGAACGTAAGGCCGTCTTGACCAGGCCCTCGATCTCCCAAGTTACCATCCCGATGATGCGGTTAGGGGGAAGGATGGTCTCGGAAGTAGACTTAACGGTAGGTTCCTCTGAGAATATTCGAGAAAGAGCGTCCGCCTTGCCATTGCGTGAACCAGGTCTGTAGGTGAGAGTGTAATCGAATCGACAGAAAAATTGTGCCCAGCGAGCTTGCCTGTCATTCAGTCTTTTAGCGGATCGGATGTGAATGAGGTTGCGATGGTCGGTCAGGACCAGGAACGGATGCTTGGCCCCCTCCAGCCAGTGTCGCCATTCGACCAGCGCCTCGTGGACTGCCAACAGTTCTCGGTTCCCAGCATCGTAGTTTCTCTCAGCTGGAGAGAGACGTCTAGAAAAGAATGCACAAGGGTGCAACACATTACTCCCACTGGAACGCTGGGACAAGACTGCCCCAATCCCGGAGACAGAAGCGTCCACTTCAACCGTGAACGGCACATCCGGGTCAGGGTGTACGAGAACGGGGGCGGAACTGAAGCTCCTCTTGAGGTTCTGGAACGCCACGTCTGCCTCCTTGTTCCACCTAAATGCAGTGATCGTAGATGTTAGTGCGTGGAGAGGTGCAGCTACCTTACTGAAGTTGAGGATGAATCGACGGTAAAATCCTGCAAAGCCTAGGAATCGCCTCAGTTCCGTACGGGTGTTTGGTTGAGGCCACTCCATAACCGCTTTGACCTTCTTGGGGTCGGCTCTGATGTTACCCTTCTCGATGATGTGGCCAAGGAAGTTTACAGAAGATGAATGGAATTCACATTTCTCTGCCTTGACGAACAAGCGGTTCTCGAGGAGGCGCTGTAGGACCTGTCGGACATGCTGCTGATGCTCCTGCATGTTGTGAGAGAAGACCAGAATATCATCCAGGTACACAACCACAAATTTGTCGAGCATGTCTCTTAAAACGTCGTTAACTAGAGCTTGAAAGACAGCTGGGGCGTTGGTCAGGCCAAAGGGCATGACCCGGTACTCGAAGTGGCCAAGGTGCGTGTTGAAGGCTGTCTTCCACTCATCCCCCTTCCTAATCCGGACAAGATGGTAAGCATTGCGGAGGTCAAGCTTGGTGAAGACAGTTGCAGGAGCAAGAGGTTCAAAGGAGGAGCTCATGAGTGGAAGGGGATACCGGTTCTTGACTGTGATGGCGTTGAGTCTTCGGTAGTCAATACAAGGGCGTAGGGAGCCATCCTTCTTGCCGACAAAGAAGAATCCGGCGGCTACCGGTGACTTGGAGGGAGTGATGATACCTGAAGAGAGTGAGTCCGTAATATAGTTAGACATAGCCTTCTTCTCAGGTATGGACAGGTTGTACAAGCGGCTAGAAGGAAGTACTGCGTCAGGTACGAGATCAATGGCACAGTCGTACGGTCTGTGCGGGGGTAGAGATAGTGCCTGGGCCTTATTGAATACAGCTGCAAGGTCATGGTAAACCGCGGGGACCCCAGACAGGTCAGATGGGGATGACTTAAGTTTGGGGCTCTCCGAGACAGGGGATGCTGCCTTAAGACAGTTAGCATGGCATGCCGTGCTCCAGGATAGGATCTTACCAGAGATCCAGGAAATATGGGGGTCATGCTGGCGAAGCCATGAACGGCCGAGGACAAGAGGAGCGATAGGGGCATTGAGGATTAACAAGCTAATCTGCTCCGTGTGGTTGCCGGACAGGGTTAGTGTGAGCAGTGCTGTACGGTGGGTGATGGGACCCAGGGGATGCCCGTCCAGGGCCTGAGCTGGTAAAGGCTTGTCCAGAGGCAGAAGCTCAATCCCGGCCTGACAGGCAAAATTACGGTCCATAAAACTAACATCTGCTCCTGAGTCCACATACGCTCCCACCTTCAGTCCTCTTGATTCCCAAGACAATGTTGCGGGGAAAAGAATACCAGGGTCACAGTGGCTCCGGGTAAAGGTGGTGTGGCTCACAAGTACTCCCCTTACTTGTGAGCCTGGTCTTTTGGTCGTGTGGGGCAGGTCACGATCATGTGACCCGCACAACCACAGTAGAGGCAGAGGCGCTGACGGAACCTCCTTTCCCGTTCCTCCGTGGCCAGTCGAGTCCTGCCCAACTGCATGGGTTCCATCCCGCTGGTTGGTGCAGGGAGAAACCCAGACTGGTCCACCAAGTGGGCGCCTTCATCCCCACCTCTGGCCGCGCTAGGAGAGTAAGAAACGGTACGGTTCCCCCACACCGGCCTTCTGGTCCTCTCCTGGACTGAAAGTCTTCGTTCAGCCGCTCGTTCCTTGAGTCTCTTGTCCATCAGTAGGGCCAGCTGAATGAGGTCCTGGTAGGAGGCAGGTTGGTCCCGCAACAATCCGTCCTTGATCTCGTCGGAGAGGCCTCGACGGTAGGCGCTCAACAAGGCCTTGTTATCCCACCCGCTGTCTGCGGCCAGGGTGCGGAACTCAAGAGTGTAATCTGCCACAGAACGAGAACTTTGCTGAAGGGAGTGTAGACGTGAGGCGGCGTCTCCTCCATCGGAGGGATGGTCAAAAACTGCCCTAAACTCCGTGCGAAAAGCATCATAATTCATGCTGAGGCCAAGGTTGTGGTCCACAGCTGCTGTGGCCCACTGGAGAGCCCTTCCGGTCAATAAAGAAAAAATAAAGGCAATCTTGGCCCCGTCAGAGGTGTACCGGGAGGGCTGATGACGAAATACCATATCACACTGGACCAGGAAACCACGACATAACTCAAAATCCCCTTCGAAAGCCTTAGGGCTAGCGATCTTCGGCTCGCAGGAAGACGGGGGCTGTGTGGGGGCTGCCGCGGCGGGGGCGGCTAGTACGCGCTCCGGGGGAGCGGCAGAGCTTGGGGAGATCAAGTCCAGTCGAGCCAACATGCTAGCAAAAGCAGCATCCAGCTTATTCTCAAGAACACAAAAGCGCTCTTGGTGCTGCTGGAGTGCAGTGTGCATGGCTGCGACACTTGGTACCGGGGAGCCTCGGGAGGGGAGCGGGGTACGTGCCGCGTCTTTGCCGTCTGGTTCTGACATGGCGAGAACGTACTGTGACGGTACAACGGGAGAAGAAGACGGCAGAGGAACGATGACGTCGTTAGCTGTCAGCGTATTTAATGACAGTTTAGTGTGTGAGTGAGATGTGTATTTAACCAAAGAGATGTAGTGTGACGAAGTGTGAGACTTATCTGAGTATGGTTGCCAGAGGGTGTTGAGGATGCGTGTTGGGATCCAGGCGGAAGTCCAGCAAGGAGCAAGGCGGAATCGAACGTCGGGGAGCAGGCAGATGGTCAAGGGCAGGAGCTTGGTTTCGTGGTCGTTAGGCAGGCGTGAGGTCGATGTCCAGGAAGGCAAGGGAAAATCCACGGGAGGTCCAAGGTGACGAGACACACAACTCGACGACAAGGAAGGATGGCGGGAGGCTGGAAGACGACACAACACAGGAGACAATGAGCACAACAGGGAAGGAGCACAGGGAAATAGTCTGCACATGCAGAGGAGCTAGATACGTGTGGGCTTACTGTACTGGGTACGTGAAGCTACGTTCTCGCGTCGGATCTCAGGCTGCGTCTGCTCTTGAAGGCAGCTCGCTCATCACAGGCAGGTGTGTAGTTTGGTGAGTGTTTGCAGGTGCGAGGAGGCACGCCCGCAGTGGAGAGAGAGCACATGTGGGAGTGGCCCGTGGTGTGCTTGTCCGGACGCCCAGCAGGAGGAGACATAGCAGGAAGAGAGGAAGCAGGAGTGTGACCCATAACAGGCAGCTCTGGAAACACTCTATGGAAACGCTCCCCGCCCACACTGCTTGGTGCCTCGTCTGAGTGGCTGTGACTTAGATTACCATAGTAACTAGTATATCATGCAAAAGCGCAGATCCGGCAGGCCAGATTGAAAAGCTTAACGGCCCGAGCGCGGCCCGAATCTGCTTTAGGAGGTCATACACAATGACACGAAGGGCCAAATTTGGGCATCCCTGGTCCTTGCGGTATTCAAAAAAGCTCCAAGGAGGGGAGAAAGGACCAATACCCACTAAGGTTAGTTGAATTGTAGCGAAGGTGTCCTGGTGTCCTTGTGCAGTCCAATCGCTCTATTATTCCTTTGTGTGTTTTAATATGTGTGTACGCCTAATTATCAGAGAATAAAATATATTGACAACCACTGTGCTCCCGTTACAAAAGAAGCCCGATTTCCCAGTTGGTAATTTTTTGAGGACATTTCCCTATTCAGCGCGGTAGCAAGACCACGTCGTCAATAGCGGATGCATGCTTGAAAAGTTTAAATAGTTTTATTCAACCGAACTCAGACGACAGACATGAAAAGGTTCAAGGGAACGCACAATTTAAAAAAATAAATAAATAAATAAATAAAAATTAAATGTCTAAGCACAAATGGTCACAGGACACCCGGAACTATTTTCCACAAACATTATACAAAAACACAAAAGATAACTGTTGACAAAGAAGGGAACCGATGAAGCCGTCTCAGATTGTTTGTCCTTGAGGGTTAAATGGAATAGAGAATAACATCAATACATCTCCTTAAAAAATATAACCAAAAGGAAAGATTGAGATGTTTCCAACACCTGCGCTCAAGACAAAATTTTACCAACCTTTAGTCAATGAAAAAGCTCAAACTCCTATTCAAGGACAACAATGGGGAATGGGTGTGTGTTTGTGTGTGTGTGTGTGTGTGTGTGTGTTCTGGCAATGCTGACTTAATGGGGACATCCCTCTGTTTACACAGTCACCTTTAGGGGACTTCGGACGGTATGGGGACCTAAAAAAAAAACAGGTCCCCTAAAGGGAAACCTTTTTAAATGATAGTCAGATCCATTCTATATCCTTCTATAGATGGTAGTTGCAGTTGCAGACAACTTCATTACTGCTAAATAGCAGTTTTCAGTTATGTCACAGAAGATGCAGGATTAGTTTTAACATTTAAGTGGTAAAATTTCCCAAAGGAGGACAGCTGTTGTGCTGTATTCTGAGGATCATGTCATATTTAATTTGAACTTTTTTTACTTTATGTTTTAAATGGCCCTCAGTTGTCACGTACTAAATTTGTGTGAATTAAGCAAAATTATTTAAATTTGGTCCCCATGAACCATATTAACTCCTTTTCCCCAGGGTCCCCAGTAAGTATGAACGGCAGATTACTTCATCAATCCATAGATTTAAAGACGTGTATGAGCTAACTGGGCAGTGGCCATTTTACCAAAAAAATGTAATGCCTCCACAACATGTAGAAAGGGTGGTCCCCACAAGTCATGAACAAAAACTTGGTCCCCATTCCAAATAATAACCCGTATGTGTGTGTGTGTGTGTTTGTTAAAGTTTTTTTGTTTTTTTTTACAGCATTACAAGTTGAGGCTGCTTTAAAAAGTACTTGAATTGATGTAGACAAAGTTTACCTGGCTGACTTTGGCTAAAATGATAGTTTAAGTTATTTTTAAGAAAATAACGCTATTATCAAACAATCAATCAATGATTATTTATACAGCCCTAAATCACTAGTGTCTCAAAGGGCTGCACAAACCACAACGACATCCTCTTTAGAGCCCACATAAGGGCAATGAAAACTCACACCCAGTGGGGACGTCGGTGACAATGATGACTATGAGAAACCTTGGAGAGGACCGCATATGTGGGCAACCCCCCCACCCCCCTCTAGGGGAACCGAAAGCAATGGATGTCGAGCGGGTTTAACATGATACTGTGAAAGTTCAATCCATAGTGGATCCGACACAACAGTGAGAGTCCTGTCCAAAGTGGATCCAACACAGCAGAGAGAGTCCCGTCCATAGTGGAGCCAGCAGGAAACCATCCCAAGCGGAGGCGGATCAGCAGCGCAGAGATGTCCCCAGTCGATACACATGCGAGCGGTCCATCCTGGGTCCCGACTCCGGACAGCCAGTACTTCATCCATGGCCATCGGACCGGACCCCCTCCACAAGGGAGAGTGGGACAGAGGAGAAAAAGAAAAGAAACGGCAGATCAACCGGTCTAAAAAGGGAGTTTATTTCAAGGCTAGAGTATACAAATGAGTTTTAAGGTGAGACTTAAATGCTTCTACTGAGGTGGCATCTCGAACTGTTACCGGGAGGACATTCCAGAGTACTGGAGCCCGAACGAAAATGCCCGCAGACTTTTTTTGGGCTCCGGGAATCACTAATAAGCCGGAGTCCTTTGAACGCAGATTTCTTTCCGGGACATATGGTACAATACAATCGGCAAGATAGGCTGGAGCTAGACCGTGTAGTATTTTATACATAAGTAGCAAAACCTTAAAGTCACATCTTAAGTGCAGAGGGCGTCCATGATAACGTTGCTTGGATGGCAACAAACGTTGTTCCAAAACCTGTATGTACCTTTAAGAATTAATGGGGCCTTCCCAGATGTGTAAGTTACCCATGCCTTGGGCACTAATACAACCCCATACCATCACAGATGCTGGCTTTTGAACTTTGCACCTATAACAATCCAAATGGTTCCTTACCTCTTTGTTCCGGAGGACACAACGTCCACAGTTTCCAAAAACAATTTGAACTGTGGACTCGTCAGACCACACAAAACTTTTCCGCTTTGCATCAGTCCATCTTAGATGAGCTCCGGCCCAGCAAAGCCGGCGGCGTTTCTGGGTGTTG
>NC_084626.1:4235951-4245951 GCF_033978795.1 Nerophis ophidion | reverse complement strand
GTGGACAAATCACACACACACACACATACACACACACACACACACACACACACACACACACACGTATTGCAGAATTTGTGTGGACCTACGTTTGGTTAGTAGGTTGTGAGGGCCCCCCTTTACACTATAACTAGAATGATGGGGGGTAAAATGATATTCGACTGTTGACAAATCACACACACACACACACACACACACACACACACACACACACACACACACATACGTGTTTGGGTGACATATGAGGACTTATGACAAAAACGTGACATATGGGGACATGCCTTTCCAATGGTCCTGCAGGCCTGGGAATCAGACGGTTAGTGAACCAGAATTTTAGAAACACAGTGGTCTATTGAGATTTTTGCAACTCTTTTGTTTTTTTCTGAACCTGATTTTTATGGTACATATGAGGACTTGTCAGGTTTAGGTGCCATATGAAGACCAGAGTGTTTAAGATTTCAAGTTTATGTGACATATGACGACCATGACGTCACAGAGTGTTTAAGATTTCAGGTTCATGTGACATATGATGACCATGACATCACAGAGTGTTTAAGATTTCAGGTTCATGTGACATATGATGACCATGACATCACAGAGTGTTTAAGATTTCAGGTTCATGTGACATATGATGACCATGACATCACAGAGTGTTTAAGATTTCAAGTTTATGTGACATATGACGACCATGACGTCACAGAGTGTTTAAGATTTCAAGTTTATGTGACATATGATGACCATGACGTCACAGAGTGTTAAAGATTTCAGGTTCATGTGACATATGAGGCTAATGACATCAGAGACTTAACAAAACCACCTGAGTTGGTTTAGTTGATGTGTTGTCATTTTAAAAAATCCCAATCCCATGCTACTGTAATCTAAAACCAAGAAGAGTTTAAAAGAAACATGGGTATAAATGTAATTGTCGACTAAGTGTAACTGAATTGTTTTTGTGGATTTTGTCGCTAAGAATTATCTGGAATAAATACAAAACGCTTGCTGTTTATTTTGCTTTTTTAATTGCTGGTAACATACTCAAACTACCACAGAAGATGTGGGAAAACATTTTTTTCCCCTTTTTTTAATATAATTCTGTTATGGATGTAGTACTTGATGGCAAGCCAATCTCTGTCCTGTAGAGCTACTAGTTCTTTATGGAGGCAGGCTTCACAATCTTTTTTACCTGGTACTTTGTTGCCAGTTACAAAATGCAACATGTGTCATTCAACTGCTTCCACTTCTTCCCCTTTGCAGCTGTCATAAAGGAGACAAAATACAATTTCTTACTGAAGGAAAAATGACTATAACACAGTGAAAAGGTGCAAAACGTAATATAATATTCTAGTAAATGATGTGGATTATTTATTTACCCCGCTTTGGAGTGGACCAAGTGGAAGAAGCTTGAGACATACCTACTTCCAGCGATTTGTCCTGCTGTCAATCTGAAGGGAAGAATTAGAAAACTGTAAAAGTAAACATTTAACATATTGTGCTTTGTGAAGCAGCGGAGTATATGTGTTGTCTGTCTATTTATCAATAATGCAGACGAGGAGTGTTGGCTGAGTTCTTAACATTTGCTTTCAGAGCCTGCATATCACAACATACAAGATGCCGTCATGGCGACACAACCTATACATGCTCCTCACTCCTGTTGCATGCTGGGTAGGGTAGTTCTTTTTTCCCCTGGCTCATAACATTACAATATAGTACCATGTATATGCGTTCAGTTTATCAAAGCACCAAGCAAACAGATATGGTCATAATTATTTTAAGTCCACTACGCAGAATAAACACAACATTATTAATATTGCTACTACGGATAATTTGATCCAAAATTCCCTAAAACAGCGCACTACCTATAATATAAGTTTTTTAAACATAAGATCCCTGATAAAAAAAAAATGTTTCTGCTGTTACCTCAGAAATTGCCTGTTCGGATGTTATGATTGTGGCTCAGAGATTTGTATGTAGATTATATTTATTTTCCATAACAAACAAGATAACTTAAATACCCTGGCAGTGGCAATAAGCTTAAATGTTTGTATTTACCTTTTTTGAGTTGATTTTCATAAAATTTGCTATTTAACTGCTACTGTTTAACAAGGACTGATTTAAATTGTGTTTGCACAACAAATGTTTTGGCGCTTTTTTTCATGTGGGAGAATATTCCAATAAAGGTGCACTACACACTACTTTTGAATTCATTATTGGGCTTTGCGTATACAATGCAGTTAATCGCGATTAATAAGAGAAATAGTGCGATTAACTTCGATTAAAAATGTTAATCATTGCCCAGCACTAATATATATACAAACCCCGTTTCCATAAAAGTTGGGAAATTGTGTTAGATGTAAATATAAACTGAATACAATGATTTGCAAATCCTTTTCAACCCATATTCAATTGAAAGCATTACAAAGACAACATATTTGATGTTCAAACTCAAACTTTTTTTTTTTTGCAAATAATAATTAACTTTGAATTTCATGGCTGCAATACGTGCCAAAGTAGTTGGGAAAGGGCATGTTCACCACTGTGTTACATCACATTTTCTTTTAACAACACTCAATAAACGTTTGGGAACTGAGGAAACTAATTGTTGAAGCTTTGAAAGTGGAATTCTTTACCATTCTTGCTTGATGTAAAGCTTAAGTTGTCGTGTTTTACGCTTCATAATGCGCTACACATTTTCGATGGGAGACATGTCTGGACTGCAGGCGGGCCAGGAAAGTACCCGCACTCTTTTACTACGAAGACACGCTGTTGTAACACGTGGCTTGGCATTGTTTTGCTGAAATAAGCAGGGGCGCCCATGATAATGTTGCTTGGATGACAACATATGTTGCTCCAAAACCTGTATGGACCATTCAGCATTAATGGTGCCTTCTCAGATGTGTAAGTTACCCATGCTTTGGGCACTAATACACCCCCATACCATCACACATGCTGGCTTTTGAACTTTGCGCCGGATGGTTATTTTCCTCTTTGTTCCGGAGAACACCACGTCCACAATTTCCATATATAATTTGAAATGTGGACTCGTCAGACCACAGAACACTTTTCCACTTTGCATCAGTCCATCCTAGATGAGCTCGGGCCCAGCGAAGCCCGCGGCGTTCCTCTGTCTTGTTGATAAATGGCATTTGCTTTGCATAGTAGAGTTTTAACTTGCATTTACAGATGTAGCGACCAACTGTAGTAACTGACAGTGGTTTTCTGAAGTATTTCTGAGCCCATGTGGTGATATCTTTTACACACTGATGTCGGTTTTTAATGCAGTACATCGCTTACGTGCAGTGATTTCTCCAGATCCTCTGAACCTTTTGATAATTTTACGGACCGTAGATGGTAAAATCCCTAAATTCTTTGCAAAAAAAATGTTTAGCAGTTTTAACATCAAATATGTTGTCTTTGTAGCATATTCAACAGAATTGGGGTTGAAAATTATTTGCAAATCATTGTATCCTGTTTATATGTACATCTAACACAATTTCCCAACTCATATGGAAACGGGGTTTGAATGTATTTATATAAATATAACCTATTATTTGCGCACTATTTACAAGTTATGTACCAAAAACACGACCACCGAAAAAATACTTTGATCAATGAAAACAGCGCTGCAAAAACCGGCTGTAAACAAGAGGCACTGCATTTTCTGAATTGAAACACTCATTTTAAAGCTTTGACATTAACATTTTAACACACACTAATCTGGTTCAGAAAATATGAGGACCTTATATGAAACACACTTTCTTGGTTCAAACAATATGAGGACATGACGAGTGCTCACATGTAGAATTTATGTTGTTGACTTGTAACATCTCCTGTTTTGCTAAACATGAGTTCCAAACTCCCTACTGACTAACATGGATGTACCCTTACGAAAATGTTGTCATATAAACTGATCTGTGAGAGATTAAAATTAATAAATGTCTTTCAAAATATAGGTTGGGTCAAATTTAGAGCAGATATAGTAAAAATAGACATGTAATAACCTGTTGGAGGGATGAAGTCGGTTTATGGCTGTCATCTGAATCTAGAGAATGTTGAGATAGAACCTCAACAGTTGGTTTCTGCAACAAAACACAAAAATATAATGTCATAACTAATTAATTATAACATTCTCACCACTTTTTGTTGATAAAAATCTGAGCATACAATGCCAGATAAAGGGTAAAGATTATTACAGAGTTTCAGCTCTTAGACAATTCATTAAGAATGTAACACACACAAAAATCTGGTTCAGAAAATATGAGGACCTGAATTGAGACACACATTTTAAAGCTTGGACATTAACATTGTAACACACATTTTCTGGTTCAGAAAATATGAGGACCTTATATGAAACACACCTAAGTCTTTCTTGCTTCAAACAATATAAGGACATGACGAGTGCTCACATGTAGAATTTATGTTGTTGACTTGTAACATCTCCTGTTTTGCTAAACATGAGTTCTAAACTTTCTACTGACTAACATGGATGTACCCTTGCGAAAAAGTTGTCATATAAACTGATCTGTGAGAGATTAAAATAAATAAATGTCTTTCAAAATATAGGTTGGGTCAAATTTAGAGCAGATATAGTAAAAATAGACATGTAATAACCTGTTGGAGGGATGAAGTCAGTTAATGGCTCACATCTGAATCTGGAGAATGTTGAGATGGAACCTCAACAGTTGGTTTCTGCAACAAAACACAAACATATAATGTCAGAACTAATTAATTATAACATTATCAGCACTTTTTGTGGATAAAACTCTGAGCATACAATGCCAGATAAATAGTAAAGATTATTACAGAGTTTCAGCTCTTAGACAATTAATTAAGAATATAAAACACACTAAAATCTGGTTCAGAAAATATGAGGACCTGAATTGAGACACACATTTTAAAGCTTGGACATTAACATTGTAACACACACTAATCTGGTTTAGAAAATATGAGGACCTTATATGAAACACACCTAAGTCTTTCTTGGTTCAAACAATATAAGGACATGACGAGGGGTCACATGTAGAATGTATGTTGTTGACTTGTAACATCTCCTGTTTTGCTAAACATGAGTTCCAAACTCCTTACTGACTAACATGGATGTACTCTTACGAAAATGTTGTCATATAAACGATCTGTGAGAGATTAAAATTAATAAATGTCCTTCAAAATATAGGTTGGGTCACATTTAGAGCAGATATAGTAAAAATAGACTTGTAATAACCTGTTGGAGGGATGAAGTCGGTTTATCGCTCACATCTGAATCTGGAGAATGTTGAGATAGAACCCCAACAGTTGGTGTCTGCAACAAAACACAAAAATATAATGTCAGAACTAATTAATTATAACATTAACAACCACTTTTGGTTGATAATATTCTGAGCATATAATTCTACATAAACAGTAAAGATTATTATAGCGTTTTAGCTCTTAGACAATTAATTAAGAATATAAAACACACTAAAATCTGGTTCAGAAAATATGAGGACCTGAATTGAGACACACATTTTAAAGCTTGGACATTAACATTGTAACACACACTAATCTGGTTTAGAAAATATGAGGACCTTATATGAAACACACCTAAGTCTTTCTTGGTTCAAACAATATAAGGACATGACGAGGGGTCACATGTAGAATGTATGTTGTTGACTTGTAACATCTCCTGTTTTGCTAAACATGAGTTCCAAACTCCTTACTGACTAACATGGATGTACTCTTACGAAAATGTTGTCATATAAACGATCTGTGAGAGATTAAAATTAATAAATGTCTTTCAAAATATAGGTTGGGTCACATTTAGAGCAGATATAGTAAAAATAGACTTGTAATAACCTGTTGGAGGGATGAAGTCGGTTTATCGCTCACATCTGAATCTGGAGAATGTTGAGATAGAACCCCAACAGTTGGTGTCTGCAACAAAACACAAAAATATAATGTCAGAACTAATTAATTATAACATTAACAACCACTTTTGGTTGATAATATTCTGAGCATATAATTCTACATAAACAGTAAAGATTATTATAGCGTTTTAGCTCTTAGACTATTATTTAAGAATGTAACATTCACTAAAATGTGGTTCAGAAAATATGAGGACCTGGATTGAAACACTCATTTTAAAGCTTTGAATTAAACATTGTAACACACACTAATGTGGTTCAGAAAAATATGAGGACCTTATATGAAACACACTGAAGTCTTTTTTAGTTCAAACAATATGAGTACATGACAAGTGATCACATATTGAATTCATGTTGCTGACCTGTAACATCTCCTGTTTTGCTAAACATGAGTTGTAAATTCCACAGACTAACATGGATGTACGCTTAAAAAATGTTGTCATATAAACTGATCTGTGAGAGGTTAAAAGGATTAAATGTCTTTTGAAGTATAGGTTGTGTCAAGTTTTTAGCAGATATAGGGCAGCACGGTGGAACAGGGGTAAGTGCATGTGCGTCACAAATCGAAGGTCCTGAGTAGTCCTGAGTTAAATCCTGGGCTCGTGATCTTTCTGTGTGGAGTTTGCATGTTCTCCCCGTGACTGCGTGGGTTCCCTCCGGGTACTCCGGCTTCATCTTACCTCCAAAGACATGCACCTGGGGATAGGTTGATTGGCAACACTAAATTGGCCCTAGTGTGTGAATGTGAGTGTAAATGTTGTCTATTTGTGTTGGCCGTGTAATGAGGTGGCGACTTGTCCAGGGTGTACTCCGCCTTCCGCCCGAATGCAGCTCAGATAGGCTCAAGCACACCCCGCCAACCCAAAAAAGGGACAGGTAGTAGAAAATGGATTGATGGATTGATAGTAAAATAGTCAAGTAATAACCTGTTGGAGGGATGAAGTCGGTTTATCGGTCACATGAGTCTGGAGAATGTTGAGATAGAACATCAACAGTTGGTGTCTGCAACAAAACACATAAAAATAATGTTAGAACTTATTAATTATAACATTATCAGCACTTTTTGTTGTTAACATTATGAGCATATAATGCCAGATAAATAGTAAAGATATTTATAGAGGGTTTCTGTCTCTTGTCCCGCTCATGTCTTGAGATGAACTTCCCTCGGTACTCGACCACAAAAGAACCTTTTTCAATTGATGCAAGAGCAAATACACCATATCCTGATAAAACAGTTTATCAATTAACAATGTTTGGAATATCTGTTTTAAAAAGCAATAATAATAGTCGTTACTTGACTAAAAATTATATTACAAACAGAATTACTCTTTCATAAATGTAAATAATTATTAAATTAAGTACAAACCCCGTTTCCATATGAGTTGGGAAATTGTGTTAGATGTAAATATAAACAGAATACAATGATTTGCAAATCATTTTCAACCCATATTCAGTTGAATATGCTACAAAGACAACATATGTTTGCCTGTGTATCGGCTGGGGACATCTCTGCGATGCTGATCCGCCTCCGCTTGGGATGGTTTCCTGCTGGCTCCGCTGTGAACGGGACTCTCGCTGCTGTGTTGGATCCGCTTTGGACTGGACTCTCGCGACTGTGTTGGATCCATTATGGATTGAACTTTCACAGTATCATGTTAGACCCGCTCGACATCCATTGCTTTCCTCCTCTCTAAGGTTCTCATAGTCATCATTGTCACCGACGTCCCACTGGGTGTGAGTTTTCCTTGCCCTTATGTGGGCCTACCGAGGATGTCGTAGTGGTTTGTGCAGCCCTTTGAGACACTAGTGATTTAGGGCTATATAAGTAAACATTGATTGATTGATTGATATTTGATGTTCAAACTGATAAACATTTTTTTGGTGCAAATAATCATTAACTTTAGAAATTGATGCCAGCAACATGCAACAAACAAGTTGGGAAAGGTGGCAATAAATACTGATAAAGTTAAGAAATGCTCATCAAACACTTATTTGGGACATCCCACAGGTGTGAAGGCTAATTTGGAACAGGTGGGTGCCATGATTGGCTATAAAAACAGCTTCCCAAAAAATGCTCAGTCTTTCACAGGAAAGGATGGGGCGAGGTACACCCCTTTGTCCACAACTGCGTGAGCAAATAGTCAAACAGTTTAAGAACAACCTTTCTCAAAGTGCAATTGCAAGAAATTTAGGGATTTCAACATCTACGCTCCATGATATCATCAAAAGGTTCAGAGAATCCGGAGAAATCACTCCACGTAAGCGGCATGTCTGGAAACCAACATTGAATAACTGTGACCTTCGATCCCTCAGACGGCACTGTATCAAAAACCGACATCAATCTCTAAAGGATATCACCACATGAGTTCAGGAACACTTCAGAAAACCACTGTCACTAAATACAGTGTGTTGCTATATCTGTAAGTGCAAGTTAAAGCTCTATTATGCAAAGCGAAAGCCAATTATCAACATCCAGAAACGCCGCCGGCTTCTCTGGGCCCAAGATCATCTAAGATGGGCTGATGCAAAGTCGAAAGGTGTTCTGTGGTCTGACGAGCCCACATTTCAAATTATTTTTGGAAATATTGGACACCGTTTCATCCGGACCAAAGGGGAAGCGAACCATCCAGAATGTTATCGACGCAAAGTTCAAAAGCCAGCATCTGTGATGGTATGGGGGTGCATTAGTGCCCAAGGCATGGGTAACTTACACATCTGTAAGTTACCCATCTGTTTGGAACAACATTTGCTGCCATTTAAGCGCCGACTTTTTCATGTACGCCCCTGCTTATTTCAGCAAGACAATGCCAAGCCACATTCAGCACGTGTTCAGCTTCATAAAAAAAGAGTGCAGGTACTTTCCTGGCCGGCCTGCAGTCCTATCAAAAATGTGTGGTGCATTATGAAGCGTAAAATACGACAGAGGAGACTGAAGCTCTACATAAAACAAGAATGGGAAAGAATTCCACCTTCCAAGCTTCAACAATTAGTTTCCTCAGTTCAAACGATTATTGAGTGTTGTTGAAAGAAAAGGTGATGTAACACAGTGGTGAACATGCCCTCTCCCAACTACTTTGGCACGTATTGCAGCCATGAAATTCTAAGTTAATTATTATTTGTAAAAAAAATTATTCCGTTTGGATTTACATCTAACACAATTTCCCAACTCATATGGAAACGGGGTTTGTAATTAATGTGTTACTTGAAAAAGAAAAGTTTTAAATATCTAGCATATGCAGTTGAGAGACATTTCATGAGAGCAGAGTGTGTGTGTGCCTTTAAAAAGCTGTGCCTTTTGCCAAGTGACGTGGGACGTCAGCGCCCAGACACAGCAGAATAGTTCAGCTGTATTTTTTAGCTTAGCAGTGGCAGTTAAGATAGTTCTGTTGAATGTTTTTGTTTGTGTGTGGATGAGGCCTCTTTCTATTTGATATCGTGTTCGTAATTACTTCCGGGGGTTGCTTTCATTAGTAAAAAGATATTACCTGCACTAACCCTTTTGTGCTTCTAACGCTGTCTTGTTGACATACAATCACATCAAAAGTAGCATGCCAGATTACATAAAACGCATCGTAACAGCGTTGTAGCGTACATAAAAGTTATTAGATTACTCGTTACCGGTAAAAGTAACAGCATTAGTAACATCGTTTTCATATACCGCTGTTATACCATCCATCCATCCATCCATCATCTTCCGCTTTTCCGAGGTGGGGTCGCGGTGGCAGCAGCCTAAGCAGGGAAGCCCAGACTTCCCTCTCCCCAGCCACTTCGTCTAGCTCTTCCCGGGGGATCCCGAGGCGTTCCCAGGCCAGCCGGGAGACATAGTTTTCCCAACGTGTCCTGGGTCTTCCCCGTGGCCTCCTACCGGTTGGACGTGCCCTAAACACCTCCCTAGGGAGGCGTTCGGGTGGCATCCTGACCAGATGCCCGAACCACCTCATCTGGCTCCTCTCCATGTGGAGGAGCAGCGGCTTTACTTTGAGTTCCTCCCGGATGGCAGAGCTTCTCACCCTATCTCTAAGGGAGAGCACCCCTACCCGGTGGAGGAAACTCATTTGGGCCGCTTGTACCCGTGATCTTATCCTTCCGGTCATGACCCAAAG
>NC_084626.1:4200951-4230951 GCF_033978795.1 Nerophis ophidion | reverse complement strand
CACACACACACACACACACACACACACACACACACACACACACACACACACACACACACACACGCACGCACGCACACACACGCACGCACGCACACACACACACATGCACGCCCAGCTCCACCCTCTCACTCTCTAACCTGCTGAACCCTCAGGGCGGCATTGAAGAGGATACGTGCATCACTTAAACTGTCCCCCACAGTGTGTGCGTTAACGACTGCAGAAACATTCTGGTTCTGGTATGCATTTTTATTCTGCTCCTTACGACGCTTTCAAGGGCGACTTCAAGCTCAATGTCAGCACTATACGTCCCTTTAAAGGGGAACATTATCACCGGACCTGTGTAAGCGTCAATATATACCTTGATGTTGTAGAAAAAAGACCATATGTTTTTTTAACCGATTTCCGAACTCTAAAAGGGTGAATTTGGCGATTTAAACGACTTTCAATTGTTCGCCTGTCGGAGCGATGACCTTTCACCCGTGACGTTACAACGGGAAGCAATCCGCCATTTTCTCAATCACATTACACACACCAAGTCAAATCAGTTCTGTTATTTTCCGTTTTTTCGACTGTTTTCCGTACCTTGGAGACATCATGCCTCGTCGGTGTGTTGTCGGAGGGTGTAACAACACGATCAGGGACGGATTCAAGTTGACTTACGTGGAGTGTGCATCGATTAGCACGGAATGCTAATCGATGCTAACATGCTATTTAGGCTAGCTGTATGTACATATTGCATCAATATGCCTCATTTGTAGCTATATTTGCATCCAGCCTTTCCCTCCACCCCCATTTAATGCCAAACAAACACATACCAATCGACGGATTCAAGTTGCACCAGTGTCAAAAGATGCGAAAGTCCCTCGTTTGTTCTGTCGATGCTACAACAGAGATGTGTGGATATCCTGCGACACTCAAAGCAGATGCATTTCCAACGATAAAGTCAACGAAATCACAAAGGTGAGTTTTGTTGATGTTATTGACTTATGTGCTAATCAGACATATTTGGTCACGGCATGACTGCCAGCTAATCGATGCTAACATGCTATTTAGGCTAGCTGTATTTACATTTGTAGCTATATTTGCATCCAGCCTTTCCCTCCACCCACATTTAATGCCAAACAAACACTTACCAATCAACGGATTCAAGTTTCACCAGTGTCAAAAGATGCGAAAGTCCCTCGTTTGTTCTGCACATTTTACCGACGATAGCGATGCTATGGCAGAGATGTGTGGATATCCTGCGACACTCATAACAGATGCATTTCCAAAGATAAAGTCAACGAAATCACAATGGTGAGTTTTGTTGATGTTATTGACTTATGTGCTAATCCAACATATTTGGTCACGGCATGACTGCCAGCTAATCGATGCTAACATGCTATTTAGGCTAGCTGTATGTACATATTGCATCATTATGTCTCACTTGTAGCTATATTTGCATCCAGCCTTTCCCTCCACCCACATTTAATGCCAAACAAACACATACCAATCGACGGATTCAAGTTTCACCAGTGTCAAAAGATGCGAAAGTCCCTCGTTTGTTCTGCACATTTTACCGACGACAGCGATGCTACGACAGAGATGTGTGGATATCCTGCGACACTCTAAGCAGATGCATTTCCAACGATAAAGTCAACAAAATCACAAAGGTGAGTTTTGTTGATGTTATTGACTTATGTGCTAATCCGACATATTTGGTCGCGGCATGACTGCCAGCTAATCGATGCTAACATGCTATTTAGGCTAGCTGTATGTACATATTGCATCATTATGTCTCATTTGTAGCTATATTTGCATCCAGCCTTTCCCTCCACCCACATTTAATGCCAAACAAACACATACCAATCGACGGATTCAAGTTTCACCAGTGTCAAAAGATGCGAAAGTCCCTCGTTTGTTCTGCACATTTTACCGACGACAGCGATGCTACGACAGAGATGTGTGGATATCCTGCGACACTCATAACATATGCATTTCCAACGATAAAGTCAACGAAATCACAATGGTGAGTTTTGTTGATGTTATCGACTTATGTGCTAATCCGACATATTTGGTCACGGAATGACTGCCAGCTAATCGATGCTAACATGCTATTTAGGCTAGCTGTATGTACAGTTATAGCTATATTTGCATCCAGCCTTTCCCTCCTTCCACATTTAATGCCAAACAAACACTTACCAATCGACAGATTTAAGTTGCTCCAGTGGTCAAAAGATTTAATCGCTAGTTAGAAGGCGATCGCCGAATTCGTCCGCGTTGCCTTTGTCCGTTGTGATATGGCTCAATAGCTTCAGTTTCTTCTTCAATTCTGTTTTCGCTATCTGCCTCCACACTCCAACCATCCGTTTCAATACATGCGTAATCTGTTGAATCGCTTAAACCGCTGAAATCCGAGTCTGAATCCGAGCTAATGTCGCTATACCTTTCAGTTCTATCCGCCATGTTTGTTTGTATTGGCGTCACGCAGTGACGTCACAGGAAAATGGACGGCTGGATTTACAGATGGCGAAAATCAGGCACTTTAAAGCCTTTTTTCGGAATATTCCATTAAGGGTAAAAAGTTGAAAAAAACTTCGGAAAATAGAATAAGCCACTGGGATCTGATTTTTATTGGTTTTTAACCCTTCTGAAATTCAATCAATCAATCAATCAATGTTTACTTATATAGCCCTAAATCACTAGTGTCTCAAAGGGCTGCACAAACCACTACAACATCCTCGGTAGGCCCACATAAGGGCAAGGAAAACTCATACCCAGTGGGACATCGGTGACAATAATGACCCAGTGGGACGTCGGTGACAATGATGACTATGAGAACATGATACTGTGATAATGATGATACTGATGACTATGAGAACATATGAGAACATGATACTGTGAAAGATCAATCCATAATGGACCCAACACAGTCGCGAGAGTCCAGTCCAAAGCAGATCCAACACAGCAGCGAGAGTCCCGTTCACAGCGGAGCCAGCAGGAAACCACCCCAAGCGGAGGCTGATCAGCAGCGCAGAGATGTCCCCAGCCGATACACAGGCGAGCAGTACATGGCCACCGGATCGGACCGGACTCCCTCCACAAAGGAGAGTGGGACATAGAAGAAAAAGAAAAGAAACGGCAGATCAACTGGTCTAAAAAGGGAGTCTTTTTAAAGGCTAGAGTATACAAATGAGTTTTAAGGTGAGACTTAAATGCTTCTACTGAGGTGGCATCTCGAACTGTTACCGGGAGGGCATTCCAGAGTACTGGAGCCCGAACGGAAAACGCTCTATAGCCCGCAGACTTTTTTTGGGCTCTAGGAATCACTAATAAGCCGGAGTCTTTTGAACGCAGAATTCTTGCCGGGACATACGGTACAATACAATCGGCAAGATAGGCTGGAGCTAGACCGTGTAGTATTTTATACGTAAGTAGTAAAACCTTAAAGTCACATCTTAAGTGCACAGGAAGCCAGTGCAGGTGAGCCAGTACAGGCGTAATGTGATCAAACTTTCTTGTTCTTGTCAAAAGTCTAGCAGCCTTATTTTGTACCAACTGTAATCTTTTAATGCTAGACATGGGGAGACCCGAAAATAATACGTTACAGTAGTCGAGGCGAGATGTAACAAACGCATGGATAATGATCTCAGCGTCTTTAGTGGACAGAATGGAGCGAATTTTAGCGATATTGCGGAGATGAAAGAAGGCCGTTTTAGTAACGCTTTTAATGTGTGCCTCAAAGGAGAGAGTTGGGTCGAAGATAATACCCAGATTCTTTACCGTGTCGCCTTGTTTAATTGTTTGGTTGTCAAATGTTAGAGTTGTATTATTAAATAGAGTTCGGTGTCTAGCAGGACCGATAATCAGCATTTCCGTTTTTTTGGCGTTGAGTTGCAAAAAGTTAGCGGACATCCATTGTTTAATTTCATTAAGACACGCCTCCAGCTGACTACAATCCGGCGTGTTGGTCAGCTTTAGGGGCATGTAGAGTTGGGTGTCATCAGCATAACAGTGAAAGCTAACACCGTATTTGCGTATGATGTCACCTAGCGGCAGCATGTAGATGCTGAAGAGTGCAGGGCCAAGGACCGAACCCTGGGGAACTCCACACGTTACCTTAACGTAGTCCGAGGTCACATTGTTATGGGAGACACACTGCATCCTATCAGTAAGATAAGAGTTAAACCAAGACAGGGCTAAGTCTGACATACCAATTCGTGTTTTGATACGTTCTAATTCTAATAAATTGTGATAATGTTCGGCTTTAAACACCACAAAACTATGTTCCGTTGTTTGTTTTCATTGCTGCCTTTTTTTAAACTGTTTTTAAATACATAAACAATGTTTTTCTTTTTTTTTAGCACTTTGCCTTTCCTTTCCAACGTTTTAACAATCATTTCAATTGTTGTAACAGCTGAATAAGCAGCACAGTTACAGTTTGAACACATATTTATGAATGTATTAGTCAGATGTGTTGTTAGTAAGCACATTTCTAAAATAACTTAAAGTGCATTTAGAAGTCCATAGAAGAATTAGAGCCATTAAATATGAGTACAATTTATTATCCGATTAGTCGACTAACCGTTAAAGATAATGGTTGACTAATCAACTATCAAAATATTTGTTAGTTGCAACCCTGCAGTACAGCACAAGAGGGACTACTATGGCTTTATTAATAGTAATAATAATTAATATTTTGCAATGCAGTTTGCTGAAAATGATGGAAAGCCCCACTTTTCATAGCAACTGTTGCTGTGGTCAAAGTTGGAACTGCCCCAAAACACACACACACACACACTAAATGGTCCCTAGTGTGTGAATGGGTTGTCTGTCTAGCTGTGTTGGCCCTGCGATCGATTGATTGATTGATTGATTGATTGATTGATTGATTGATACTTTTATGAGTAGATTGTGCAGTACAGTACATATTCCGTACAATTGACCACTAAATGGTAACAACCGAATAAGTTTTTCAACTTGTTTAAGTTGGAGTCCACGCTAATCAATTCATAGTAATGAGGTGGCGACTTGTCCAGGGTGTACCTGGACAAGGACGAGCGACGTTTCGTCCTATTAATTTCTACGACCCTTGAACTCACCGTAATGTTGTTTACATGGAGTACTTTTTTCCGACCCTGCCACAGACAGACAAGTTTTATGCGACTTCTTTTTTGTTTAATTTTGTCCACCAAACTTTTTTTACTGTGCCTGAATGGGTAAAGGTGAGCTTTGTTGATGTTATTGATTTGAGTGCTTATCAGTCATATTTGGTCAATCCATGACTGCGAGCTAATAGATGCTACCATGCTATTTAGGCCAGCTGCATGTACATATTGCATCATTGTTCCTCGTTTGTAGGTATATTTGATTTATATTTGCATGTTTCATGCCACATTATCTGTATGTAATATTGGCTGCATTTCCGGTAGTTGTTTCTGTGCCGTTTTGTTCCAGACCACAGCAAATGTTAACAAGCCTGCAAAGGGTTCAACACATAAAATTGAGTTCCATGAAAGAAAATCATGTAAACATAGATCAGTGAAATCTGGTATCAGATAATGGATTTCTTCCTGTTCAGGTATGGCAAGCCCATCCTCCCCCCCTCAAATCCGAGGCGTGACATTGGAGAGACGTTTTATCCTATTAATTTCAGCGACTCTTGAATTCACCGTAGTTTGTTTACATGAAGTACTTTTTTCCGACGCTGCCACAGAAAGACATGTTTTATGCAACTTCTTCGTTGTCTCATTTTGTGCAACAAACCTTTTATACTGTGCCATGTTGTTCCACACCACAGCAAACGTTACCCAGCTTGCAAAGGGTTCAACACAAAAAATGGATTTCCATGAAAGCAAATCTTGTAAAAATAGATCAGTGAAATCTGATATCAGATAATAGATTTCTTCATGTTCAGGTTTGGCAAGCTCGTCCTCCCCCCCTTAAATCCGAGGCGTGACAACGGAGCAACGTTTTATCCAATTAATTTCAGCGACCCTTAAACTCACCGTAGTTTGTTTAAATGAAGTACTTTTTTCCGACGGTGCCAGAGAAAGACGTGTTTTATGCCACTTCTTCTTTGTCTCATTTTGTCCAACAAACTATATATACTGTGCCATATTTTTCCACACCAGAGCAAACATTACCCAGCTTGCAAAGGGTTCAACACAAAAAATTGAGTTCCATTAAAAGCAAATCATGTAAAAATAGATCAGTGAAATCTGATATCAGATAATAGATTTCTTCCTGTTCAGGTATGGCAAGCCCGTCCTCCCTTCTCAAATTCGAGGTGTGACTTCGGAGCGACGTTTTGTCCTATTATTTTCGGCGACCCTTGAACTCACCGTAGTTTGTATACATGAAGTACTTTTTTCCGACGCTGCCACAGAAAGACTTGTTTTATGTCACTTCTTCTTCGTCTCATTTTGTCCACCAAACCTTTTATACTGTGCCATGTGGTTCCACACCACAGCAAATTCTACCCAGCTTGCAAAGGGTTCAACACAAAAAATTGAGGTCAATGAAAGCAAATCATGTAAAAATAGATCAGAGAAATCTGACATCAGATAATAGATTTCTTCCTGTTCAGGTATGGCAAGCCCTTCCTCCCCCCCTCAAATCCGAGGCGTGACATCTGAGCAACGTTTTGTTTAATTAATTTCAGCGACCCCTGAACTCACCGTAGTTTGTTTACATGAAGTACTTTTTTCCGACGCAGCCACAGAAAGACGTGTTTTATGCCACTTCTTCTTTGTCTCATTTTGTCCACCAAACCTTTTATACTGTGCCATGTGGTTCCACACCACAGCGAACGTTACCCAGCTTGCAAAGGGTTCAACACAAAAAATTGATTTCCATGAAAGCAAATCGTGTAAAAATAGATCAGTGAAATCTCATATCAGATAATAGATTTCTTCCTGTTCAGGTATGGCAAGTCCGCCCGTCCCCTGAGGCGTGACATCTGAGCAACGTTTTGTCCTATTAACTTTAGCGACCCTTGAACTCACCATAAATTGTCTACAGGAAGTACTTTTTTCCGACGCCGCCACAGAAAGACGTGTTTTAGCCACTTCTTCTTTGTCTCATCTTGTCCACCAAACCTTTTATACTGTGCCATGTGGTTCCACACTACAGCAAACGTTACCCAGCTTGCAAAGGGTTCAACACAAAAAATTGATTTCCATGAAAGCAAATCGTGTAAAAATAAATCAGTGAAATCTCATATCAGATAATAGATTTCTTCCTGTTCAGGTATGGCAAGCCCTTCCTCCCCCCCTCAAATCCGAGGCGTGACATCGGAGCGAAGTTTTGTCCTATTAACTTTAGCGACCCTTGAACTCACCATTAATTGTCTACATGAAGTACTTTTTTCCGCCGCCGCCACAGAAAGACGTGTTTTAGCCACTTCTTCTTTGTCTCATCTTGTCCACCAAACATTTTATACTGTGCCATGTGGTTCCACACCACAGCAAACGTTACCCAGCTTGCAAAGGGTTCAACACAAAAAATTGATTTCCATGAAAGCAAATCATGTAAAAATAGATCAGTGAAATCTCATATCAGATAATAGATTTCTTCCTGTTCAGGTATGGCAAGTCCGCCCCCCCCCCGAGGCGTGACATCTGAGCAACGTTTGTCCTATTAATTTCAGCGACCCTCGAACTCACCGTAGTTTGTTTACATAAATGATAAATAAATGATAAATGGGTTGTACTTGTATAGCGCTTTTCTACCTTCAAGGGACTCAAAGCGCTTTGACACTACTTCCACATTTACCCATTCACACACACATTCACACACTGATGGAGGGAGCTGCCATGCAAGGCGCCAACCAGCACCCATCAGGAGCAAGGGTGAAGTGTCTTGCTCAGGACACAACGGACGTGACGAGGTTGGTACTAGGTGGGATTTGAACCAGGGACCCTCGGGTTGCGCACGGCCACTCTCCCACTGCGCCACGCCGTCCCTGAAGTACTTTCTTCCGCCACTGCCACAGAAAGACGTGTTTTATGCCACTTCTTCTTTGTCTCATTTTGTCCACCAAACCTTTTATACTGTGCCATGTGGTTCCACACCACAGCAAACGTTACCCAGCTTGCAAAGGGTTCAACACATACAATTGAGGTCAATGAAAGCAAATCATGTAAAAAATAGATCAGTGAATCTTGATTTCAGATAATAGATTTCTTCCTTTTCAGGTATTGCAAGCTCCCCCCCCCCTCAAATCCGAGGCGTGACAATGGAGGGTTTTCACGCGCGGGACGCTGGGACTTACATTATGTCAGTGTCATGCAAAAACATGTGCGAATGGGCTGTAATTCCCCCACTTTAAGTCCCTTATTTCCATTTTGTCATGTTTGAGCGCCTGTCATGCTTTTGAACAAACATTGACATAATTAAAATGCAAATGCAATTTGGCGGGCGGCGGAGACGGAGGGAGATCTCCCCGGCTGATACGCGCGCAGATACCGACTCACGCCGGAAGAAAAGGCGCTGACACAAGCGGGTGAGTCGATACGGTAAAAAAACATTCACAAAAGGTTTGAAGGGAGCGGTGGAGTGCGGCGTGTACACTTTTGTTCACGCTGGTTGTCTGGAGGAGACAAGAAAGGAGCCGGCCTTCACTCCAGGGCCCGGCAGAGGCCGAGGGAGCGGGTAAGTGGGTTAACCCACAGGCCTGGTAAGAGCCTGAGGAATGGATAAGTGGGTCGCCCGCCCTCGACTCCACACTCAAAGGATCAAATCCTACCCTGCTGTCCTTTTATTATTAGCGCTGTTCCAATGTGTGAGGGGATCTTTTGCTTCCCCTCACCCACATACCCGATCCCACACGAATGAAAGTAGATCTTAGTCCAAGGAACTGGACTAACTGAACATTTTTTTTCCCACCACCACTGCGCTCTCGTAACTACGAGGGTCGGTAGGGAATACTGAATGACAAATCAATGATATAAGTGACAAGCTTGCCATCCAAACAATACCACGTTTGTTGACAAGAACATAGACATGGAAACACGTTCGGTCTACTCACACACCCGATCCCACAAGAATGAAACTAGATCTTAGTCCAAGGAATTGGACTAACTGAACATTTTTTCCCACCACCACTCCGCTCTCGTAACTACGAGGGTCGGTAGGGAATACTGAACAACAAATCAATGATATACGTGACAAGCTTGCCATCCAAACAATACCACGTTTGTTGACAAGAACATAGACATGGAAATACCTTCGGTCTACTCACACACCCGATCTCACAAGAATGAAACTAGATCTTAGTCCAAAGATTTGGACTAACTGAACATTTTTTCCCACCACCACTGCGCTCTCGTAACTACGAGGGTCGGTAGGGAATACTGAACAACAAATTAATGATATAAGTGACAAGCTTGCCATCCAAACAATACCACGTTTGTTGACAAGAACATAGACATGGAAGCATGTGCAGTCTAATCACACGCCCGATCCCACACAAATTAAACTAGATCTTAGTCCAAGGAACTGGATCTTAGTGCAAGGAACTGGATGGCAGACAAGCTTACCATCCAAACAATACCATGTTTGTTGACAAGAACATAGACATGGAAGCCTGTTCGGTCTACTCACACGCCCGATCCCACACAAATGAAAATAGTTTTTAGTACAAGGAACTGGATCTTGGTCCAAGGAACTGGATGGCAGACAAGCTTACCATCCAAACAATACCACGTTTGTTGACAAGAACATAGACATGGAAGCCTGTTCGGTCTACTCACACGCCCGATCCCACACGAATGAAACTAGATCTTAGTCCAAGGAACTGGGTCTTAGTCCAAGGAACTGGAGGGCAGACAAGCTTACCATCCAAACAATACCACGTTTGTTGACAAGAACATAAACATGGAAGCAAGTTCTGTCTACTCACACCCGATCCCACAAGAATGAAACTAGATCTTAGTCCAAGGAATTGGACAAACTGAACATTTTTTCCCACCACCACTGCGCTCTCGTAACTACGAGGGGCAGTAGGGAATACTAAACAACATATCAGTGATATGAGTGAGAAGCTTGCCATCCAAACAATACCACGTTTGTTGACAAGAATATTTGATGTTCAAACTCATAAACTTTATTTTTTGTAAATAATTAACTTAAAATTTCATGGCTGCAACACGTGCCAAAGTAGTTGGGAAAGGGCATGTTCACCACTGTGTTACATCACCTTTTCTTTTAACAACACTCAATAAACGTTTGGTAACTGAGGAAACTAATTGTTGAAGCTTTGAAAGTGGAATTTTTTCCCATTCTTGCTTTATGTAGAGCTTCAGTCGTTCAACAGTCCGAGGTCTCCGCTGTCGTATTTTACGCTTCATAACGCGGCACACATTTTCGATGGACAACAGGTCTGGACTGGAGGCGGGCAAGGAAAGTTACCGCACTCTTTTTTTACAAAGCCACGCTGTTGCAACACGTGCTGAATGTGGCTTGGCATTGTCTTGCTGAAATAAACAGGGGCGTACATGAAAAATACGGCGCTTAGATGGCAGCATATGTTGTTCCAAATCCTGTATGTACCTTTCAGCATTAATGGTGCCTTCACAGATGTGTAAGTTTCCCATGCCTTGGGCACTAATACACCCCCATACCATCACAGGTGCTGGCTTTTGAACTTTGCGTCGATAACAGTCTGGATGGTTTGCTTCCCCTTTGGTCCGGATGACACGATGTCGAATATTTCCAAAAACTATTTGAAACATGGACTCGTCAGACCCCAGAACACTTTTCCACTTTGCATCAGTCCATCTTAGATGATTTAGGGCCCAGAGAAGCCGGCGGCGTTTCTGGATGTTGTTGATAAATGGCTTTCTCTTTGCATAGTAGAGATTTAACTTGCACTTAAAGATGTAGCGACCAACTGTATTTAGTGACAGTGGTTTTCTGAAGTGTTCCTGAGCCTGGTGGTGATATCCTTTAGAGATTGATGTCGGTTTTTGATACAGTCTGAGGGATCGAAGGTCACGGTCATTCAATGTTTGTTTCCGGCCATGCCGCTTACGTGGAGTGATTTCTCCAGATTCTCTGAACCTTTTGATGATATTATGGACCGTAGATGTTGAAATCCCTAAATTTCTTGCAATTGCACTTTGAGAAACGTTGTTCTTAAACTGTTTGACTATTTGCTCACGCAGTTGTGGACAAAGGGGTGTACCTCGCCCCATCCTTTCTTGTGAAAGACTGAGCATTTTTTGGGAAGCCGTTTTTATACCCAATCATGGCACCCACCTGTTCCCAATTAGCCTGCACACCTGTGGGATTTTCCGAATGAGTGTTTGATGAGCATTCCTCAACTTTATCAGTATTTATTGCCACATTTCCCAACTTATTTGTCTCGTGTTGCTGGCATCAAATTCTAAAGTTAATGATAATTTGCAAAAAATAAAAATGTTTATCAGTTTGAACATCAAATATGTTGTCTTTGTAGCATATTCAACTGAATATGGGTTGAAAATGATTTGCAAATCATTGTATTCCGTTTATATTAAATCCAACACAATTTCCCAACTCATATGGAAACAGGGTTTGTATATTAGTTCTGACCCTACACTCCTGTTAGCACAGTTTTAGAGTTGTTGTGTGCTTAAATTGATCGGTATGATGCCATTGTGTCGACATGCGTACCTTGTTTGAGTTTGAATAATGCCATACGGCATTTAATCTTGCAAAAAAAAATGAAAAATACTGCACAGTATCAAAAGAAGAAAATACAGTAGGGTCCTTGAAGGTGCTGGAATACTAACAGAACTGTCTGGCGGGGATGTGTGTGTGTGTGTGTGTGTGTGTGTGTGTGTGTGTGTGTGTGTGTGTGTGTGTGTGTGTGTGTGTGTGTGTGTGTGTGTGGGGGCGGGGGGTGATTAAGAAGACTTTATTGTGAGTGAAGAAGTTCATATTTATACATAATATAAAGCCATTGAAGGACAATCACCTTTCTGTGAGTCTGAACAGAGAAGTAGTGGATGAAAAGGATGGATATTAAAAGTGATACAGTTGTTGTTCTAAAAGAAGAAGTAATGCCCTTGCCTGGTATCATCCGCGCTTTCCGCGTCAGTGTGTTGATGATTTGTACAATACCGTGCCTAGCTTGTTACTTTCAGTTTCACTTCATTGTTTGATCGCTTTATTGCACCGCGTGTTAGCGTTGACATCTTCTCAGCACTTTCTCATAATCACATTTGGATATACGCTTTCTTAAATATTTTTTTTCTGCTATATACAAGACCCAAAACCAGTTAGGAAATTGTGTTAGATGTAAAAATAAATGGAATACAATGCTTTGCAAATCCTTTTCAACCCATATTCAATTAAATGCACTACAAAGACAAGATATTTGATGTTCAAACTCATAAACTTTATTTTTTTTTTGTGCAAAAAATAATTAACTTAGAATTTATTGGCTGCAACATGTTCCAAAGTAGTTGGGAAAGGGCATGTTCACCACTGTTACATCACCTTTTCTTTTAACAACGCTCAATAAACGTTTGGGAACTGAGGAAACTAATTGTTGAAGCTTTGAAAGTGGAATTCTTTCCCATTCTTGTTTTATGTAGAGCTTCAGTCGTTCAACAGTCCGGGGTCTCCGTTGTCGTATTTTAGGCTTCATAATACGCCACAAATTTTCGATGGGAGACAGTTCTGGACTGCAGGCGGGCCAGGAAAGTAACCGCACTCTTTTTTTTACAAAGCCACGTAGTTGTAACACGTGCTGAATGTGGCTTGGAATTCCCCCATCCAAAGGCAAAACCCAGTAACTCAATTTTGGTCAAAACTGAGCTGATAATAATTTTGGAATTCCTAGGTGATATGCTTTACATTAGTGTATGCGATTTTGTAATTTGTTCCGTAAGTAAGCTGTTACACGAATGGCAGGACCTAGCAACTACCACATAACCGCATAGATACAACAGAAAAACCTAGTATCTCAAGGGACCAATCGGAGCTTCTTTGTCAGTCGCCTTATTGTCTTTAATGAGACATTTGCACGAATGGGGGCCGACGGTCTACCTGATTTTGTGATATTATGGCACGAGGGGATATTTGGAAGATTGGCCCAGGACGTTGCAAGCACCTTCATTAAATGTATTGCTCTTTATTCTTCCCCTTGCATACTCTTTTGGGCAGATAACTGTGGAGGTCAAAATAAAAACTGGACGCTGTACACGGCTCTTGCCCAATGTGCAAACGCAGAATGGGGCCCACCCGAGATTGTAATAAAATATCTGGAGAAAGGGCACACGTTGATGAGAGCAGATTCAATCCATGGCTCACTCGGCAAGAAAATGAAAGCTCTATGTAAGACAGCATCAAGATAGATTGGTTTTCCTTTGTTTTCTCAAAGTCAGCTAGAAGTGAGTTACTATGTTTTGCCTTTGGACAGGAGAATTGTCTTACTGAAATAAGCAGGGGCGTCCATGAAAAAGACGGCGCTTAGATGGCAGCATATGTTGTTTCAAAACTTGTATGCATCTTTCAGCATTATTGGTGCCTTCACAGATGTTTAAATTCCCCATGCCTTGGGCACTAATACACCCCCATTCCATCACAGATGCTGGCTTTTGAACTTTGCGTCGATAACAGTCAGGATGGTTCGTTTCCCTTTGGTCCGGATGACACGATGTTGAATATTTCCAAAAACAATTTGAAAGCTGGACTCGTCAGACCACAGAACACTTTTCCACTTTGCATCAGTCCATCTTAGATGATCTCGGGCCCAGAGAAGACGGCGGCGTTTCTGGATGTTGTTGATAAATGGCTGTCGCTTTGCATAGTAGAGCTTTAACTTGCACTTACAGATGTAGCGACCAACTGTATTTAGTGACAGTGGTTTTCTGAAGTGTTCCTGAGCCCATGTGGTGATATCCTTTAGAGATTGATGTCGGTTTTTGATACAGTGCCGTCTGAGGGATCGAAGGTCACGGTCATTCAATGTTGGTTTCTGGCCATGCCGCTTACGTGGAGTGATTTCTCCAGATTTTCTGAACCTTTTGATGATATTATGGACCGTAGATGTTGAAATCCCTAAATGTCTTGTAATTGCACTTTGAGAAACGTTGTTCTTAAACTGTTTAAATATTTGCTCACGCAGTTGTGGACACAGGGGTGTACCTCGCCCCATCCTTTCTTGTGAAAGACTGAGCATTTTTTGGGAAGCTGTTTTTATACCCAATCATGGCACCCACCTGTTCCCAATTAGCCTGCACACCAGTGGGATGTTCCAAATAAGTTTTTGATGATCATTCCTCAACTTTATCAGTATTTATTGCCAACTTTCCCAACTTTTTTGTCATGATTATTTGCAAAAAAAAAAAAGTTTATGAGTTTGAACTTTAAATATGTTGTCTTTGTAGCATATGCAACTGAATATGGGTAAATAATAATTTGCATATCATTGTATTTCGTTTATATTTACAGCTGACACAACTTCCCAACTCATATGGAAACGGGGTTTGCAGGTATACCGGACCCCGGAGTCAGAGTTCAGTTCGGCGTTCAGGCGGATCAAGTTTAAATCCTCCGGAGTCGTGGCCGATACCCAAACAGCTTGTTATCAACATGGAACAATAGCAATTCACCGCGGTGCTGGGATGTTCTCACAGGTTATAGCGTGACGTCGTTTCTCGCGCTACGTTTGTTGGTAATAACTTTGAATGAAATGCAAGGTCGACAGAATTCCCGCATAAACAAACAGAGCGGGTCTTTGTATTGCGCCGCAACACAGATCAACAGTCCCTGAGGTAACGGGCGAAATAGAGATCTTATTACTTAGGTCTCTCTCACACACACACTGAAAACCAGTGTGGCTTGTCAGCTGCCAGGCCCTGACGTCTCCTTTCATGTCGGCCGGGCCTCAGAGAGGAGCCGGGAGATGCTGAGGGGCACGCTCAGCCTCCCAGGGCTTTGAGCAGCGTTTGATTCCTGCTAGATAATAGCTGGTTCACTGTCAGCCTCCAGGATGATCAGTTAAATCCTTAATCACTGCCTGTCCACTCGCATGACAGTTATTTTAGGGCTCCTTTTCTGGACCGTCTCTCTCTCCGCCGTTCCACCCCGCCCGCCGCCAAACGTAATCCCCACAAGAGAAGCAACTGAAGAAGCCGGCTTGTTGTGGAAAAAGGATTGACGGGGTGAAGGGCGGGCGGAGGGGCGCACTGGGGTGTGAACTTTGTCACCGCGGCTGGAAGTTGGGAGGACTTTGAGGAGATGAGAAGAACAAGGCTGACCGCTCCGGTTGTCTGTTTCTAGAGGACATCAGAGAGGTAACGTCGACTCCTGTCAGCCCGTCCTGTAGCCGCGTCACGGGCTGAGTGGCGCTGGAGATGAGCGCTCCGTGCGCGCGGAGCCTTGATCAAGACCGCGCCAAAGCCAGGTGCTGCCACCGCTGACAGCCGCTCAACCTTAAGAGTCGTGCCTCCTCCCACAAAGACGGTGAAAATGTCACTCAGACAAAGACGGGACTTCTCGGGGCGCACGTCTTATTGTACCGATCCTGCGGTAAAGTTCAGGTTCAAAGGGCGTCAGAGGAAGTTCTTGGACAGCTTGGACACGGACACGTCCGTCGTTAAAAGTATCCTCAGGCTCATCTCGATACAAGTGAGGAGGTTTGGACTAAAAACCCAACTGCCATGATGGATATCCAACGTATCACTGCTTGGAACGCAAAGAGTCAAATTCATCCAGTCTGAAGTGTCATTTGTTTTCTTTCAACTAGAGATGTCTGATATTATCGGCTCATAAATGCTTTAGAATGTATTATCGGAAATGATCGGTATCGGTTTCAAAAACTAAAATGTGTGACTTTTTAAAACGCCGCTGTACGGAGCAGTACACGGACGTAGGGAGAAGTACAGAGCAGCTGCGTCTTCTAGTCAGCAGTCCCGACCCGACCCCCTTACCCACACACAACACAGGAGTTGCAGCACGACTGCAGCATAAGAAGCTTACTGGCAACACTTGATGACCTCATCAAACCGTCGCCAGCGGACAATAACAACAACAAGAGTGTGTTGTTGCCGGAGCTGTAGCCGTGGCGAACAAGCCAGCTCGCTCTGTGACTGACTAAAGACATGGTTTGGGATTATTTTTAAAGTGTCGCTTACGGATAAAAAAACTGGCAATTTGAAATGACTGCATAAAGTTGGTTATGCGAGGAGGAACCAAGACGTCTTCCTCTAATACGAGCAATTTGATCTCCTACCTCTTCAAGAATAATAAGGAGATACACCAAGGGTAGATAACCTATGGGTCTAGAGCAGTGGTTCGATCGAACCCTAGGGGTTTGGAGAGTCGGCCTCTGGGGTTCGGCAGAGTCTCCGCCACGGAGGTAAAGACATATCCGACTTATCGTGTATATAAAAACTTCTCCCTATCAGCGTATTATGGATACCCCCAAACAATATTCCCTCTAATTTTCCATCCGATTCGCAGGTTTTGTGATTGATTGATTGAAACTTTTACTAGCAGAGAGCAAAGGAAGATAATACCTTATAAGAAACAGTACAGTTTATCAATCAATCGATCAATCAATGTTTATTTATACAGCCCTAAATCACAAATGTCTCAAATATACAATCTAGACTGGGTTACTAAGGGGGCCCAGTCTGGAGTGGGAAAAAAACTTCCATAGCAAAGCACATATACATATTACAACATGCATCTCGAGTAGCTAGCAACAGAGCGAAGGTAGTTCAAGGTCATGGTGGTAGGCCGCAGCTCTTCAGGCGCTGACCATCCATTCATCACACCTACGGGATTTTGCGTCAAGGGCGTTGGGTTCTGGGGGTGTATGTGTGGCATATTTTTTTTTTGTGGATGTGTGTGTGTAAGCCCGCAGTGTGTCTCTGTTCCGCGGCCTTAATATATTATGCAGTCGCTGGTCCAAAGTCAACAACAACAGGTGTGTGTCCATGAGAGACAAGAAAGGAGTTTGTTGTGTCTTCGCTGCAGTGACCTTCGGGAGAGTCTCGAAGCCAGGGAAACAATCCAAGTTAGGATGATTTGTATGCGAGTGAAAATAAAATTTGCTTTTCACTCTAAATTGTCTATGACTGGTCCTCAAAAACTGCAGGGTAGACACTCCGATGTAATCCACAGTTCTCCCCGCATCCTCCAATCATTTGTGGCAGCTTTGGGGTACTTTGAAGACTGCCAGCAACTTCCAGTTTGTGGACAAACCAGATGTCCTGTTGTCATAATTCCGAATAGGTGGATATCTTCACGTCCTCGACAGACAAGGGTCGCCAGGCACGTGGCCCTCGTTCTTCTCCCAAGAGTCCGTCGTGTGTCCAGCAACAACCGCTTTGTCACGACAGCAGGTTCCCACCAAACCAAAGATCTTCTCAATTTGGTTGAGGCCAGTTAAATAGTTCCAATGTTTAGTTTTGGAGACAAGACAAAGAAGCACCATCTATTGACACTTCTTCCACTCCCGCGACAACAAAGATGACCGGGAGAAGACGCTGTTGAAGGTGAGCCACGTAAATAAGACCGCCCGCAAAACTTCCAGAAGGGACTGTCAGAAAGCGACTTGAAAATAAATAGTAAATGGGTTGTACTTGAATAGCGCTTTTTTACCCTCAAGGTACTCAAAGCGCTTTGACACTATTTCATTCACCCATTCACACACACATTCACACAAGGCGCTCACCAGGACCCATCAGGAGCAAGGGTGAAGTGTCTTACTCATGGACACAACGGACGTAACTAGGTTGGTTGAAGCTGGGGATCGAACCAGGAACCCTCAGGCTGCTGGCACGGTCACTCTCCCAAACATGCCACGCAAATATGTTACATGATGATCTTCCATCCATCCATTTTCTACCGCTTATTCCCTTTTGGGGTCGCGGGGGCGCTGGCGCCTATCTCAGCTACAATCGGGCGGAAGGCGGGGTACACCCTGGACAAGTCGCCACCTCATCGCAAGGCCAACACAGATAAACAGACAACATTCACACTCACATTCACACACTAGGGCCAATTTAGTGTTGCCAATGATGATCTGTAAAACATATTCCATGCAAAATTTTGACCAAAGAACTACCATTACATGTTATGTAGACCACAAGGAAGTCTTTTACATTTAGAAGTCAAAAAATATATCTATAACATGGCTCCTTTACTGCGCTTTATAATCCGGTGCGCCTTATATATGAAAAATATATTTTTTAAAGACCATTCGTCGGCAGTGCGCCTTATAATCCGGTGCGCCCTATGGTCCGGAAAATACGGTACACATTTGTTGAGCCTTTTTAAATAAAATCATATCATCATTGCAAATTCAATTAATCAATCAATCAATCAATGTTTATATATACAGCCCTAAATCACAAGTGTCTCAAAGGGCTGCACAAGCCGCAACGACATACTCAGTTCAGATCCCACATTGGGGCAAGGAAAAACTCAACCCAGTGGGATGAAAATGAGAAACCTTGGAGAGGACTGCAGATGTGGGGGACCCGCCCCCTCTAGGGTGTCCGGTGCAATGGACGTCAAGTGGGTCTAGTATAATATTGTGAGAGTCCAGTCCATAGTGGATCTAGCATAATATTGTGAGAGTCCAGTCCATAGTGGATCTAGCATAATAGTGAGAGTCCAGTCCATATTGGATCTAACATAATAGTGAGAGTCCAGTCCATATTGGATCTAACATAATAGTGAGAGTCCAGTCCATAGTGGGGCCAGAAGAAGACTATCCCGAGAAGAGACGGGTCAGCAGTGCACAGATGCACAGGCGAGCGGTCCACCCCGGGTCCTGACTCTGGACAGCCAGCACTTCATCTGTGGCCACTGAACCTGTGCCCCCCCCCCCCCCAATTCACAAGGGAAAGGGGGGCAGAGCAGAAAAGAAAAGAAACGGGGTCTATTCAAAGGCTAGAGTATACAAATGAGTTTCAAGGTGGTACTTAAAGGTCTACTGAAACCCACTACTACCGACCACACAGTCTGATAGTTTATATATCAATGATGAAATTTTAACATACCAATACGTTAGTTTACAAAATTGCAATTTTACATTTCGTGTGAAGTATCTTATTGAAAACGTTGCGGTATGATGACGCGTGCGCGTGTTGTCACCGATTGTAGCGGACATTTTGATCCAGCACCAATCCCAGCTACAAATCGTCTGCTTAAATTGCATAATTACACAGTATTCTGGACATCTGTGTTGCAATCTGTTCAATTAATAATAGAGACGTCAAAGAAGAAAGATGTAGGTGGGAAGCGGTGTATTGCAGCTCCCTTTAGCAACACAAACATAGCCAGTGTTTCCTTGTTTACATTCCCGAAAGCTGATGGTGAAGCTTTACTATGGAACAGAGCAGTCAAGCGAACATGGTTCCCTACCACATGTCAACCGGCAGGTTTCAGTGAGAAAATGGTGGTATTAAGTCAGCTCTTACCGTAGTTATGAGCGGAGAGCTTGCGTCATGCCTCGCCTCCTGCAGCTGCGGACTCTCTTGCCTCCTCCCAACGGCCGCCCCCAACCGTCAGATGCTTACACTGTGGAGGAGGGAAAAAAAAATAAAAATCTCAGCCCGGCTGCCTTGCCTGGTCGAGAAACATGTCTTCCATCGAAGACACTGGCGGTCACCGCACCCCTCCGACTTTCAGGTATGACTATATAATCTCACTAAAACACTAGTAACACAATAAACAGAAAATGGATTCTCCAGAATTATCCTAGTAAATGTGTTTAATAACATCTGAAGCGCTCCGACTGCCCTCGTCTTTTTTTTCTAGTCCTTCACTCTCACTTTCCTCATCCACGAATCTTTCATCCTCACTCAAATTAATGGGGAATCGTCGCTTGCTCGGTCAGAATCGCTCTCGCTGCTGGTGGCCATGATTGTAAACAATGTGAGGATGTGAGGATTCCGGTACAGGCAAGGCTTTTTTTATTAGCGACCAAAAGTTGCGAACTTTATCGTCGATGTTCTCTACTAAATCCTTTCAGCAAAAATATGGCGATATCGCGAAATGATCAAGTATGACACATAGAATGGAGAAAATAAGAACATCTCATTTCAGTAGGCCTTTAATTGCTTCTACTATTCTACTACAACTAAATTATTCTTAATTGTGCAAATTACTTGATGATGTCATGGTGACCACACCCACAACCACGCCCCCACCGCCACTGTTATTGTGACAGTTTCTGGAAAACCCTGAAAATATTTGGGAAATCGGACAAATTTCAACGACAGTTTGTTTGTTGAGTGTTGCTCTTTTGGGGCCATGGCTTTGTGGTACTTATTTTGTTCACCTTTTTCCTCATAAAAAGTGGATTCACAGGGCTTTATATCGTACACGTCTTTATATAGTGTCGACTCTCTTTCCAGTCCCTCGGCGTTTCCCACGTGCGCCATCATGCACACAGAAAGATGCTATTGTGTCTCGGCTGTGAAAGACTGACCGCCTCATTTCCACATCTCGACCTTTTGACTGCTGGATTCTGGCCGGCGGCACTTGGTTGCGAGCCACAGCCGGCCTTTCAGCCAATAGCATCAGAGCGAGGCTCGGGGCCGGAGGGTCACGGCCGCGTCGTGTATGGAATTCCGCAGAGCCGGAAAGGTCGGAGGTCACGCTCAATCACAGCTGACAGACGAGAGGGATTAAAGTCCCGAAGCCACAACACGACGGCGGCGCACAAAACAAATGTCACAAACAACTTGGCGACGGTAATGAAAAGACTCACAAAGTCTGGCGTCCCCGAGTCATTGCATTGGGACGGATTCAGATGTTTTTAGACACATTTACTAGGATAATTCTGGGAAATCCCTTATCTTTCTATTGTGTTGCTAGTGTTTTAGTGAGTTTAATAGTACCTGATAGTCGGATAGGTGTGTCCACTGGTGTCTTGAGGCCAGTGTCTGATGGAAGTCGACGGCAGCTGTATGGACGGCACAAACTCAGCTGATCTCCGGCAAGTGGCGACTTTTTACCACAATTTTCTCACCGAAAACTGCTGATTGACATCCATGTTCGCTTGACCGCTCTGATCCATTGGAAAATTTCACCTCCAAGAATTTTAAACAAAGAATTATTAGTGATTCCTAGAGCCCAAAAAAAGTCTGCGGGCTATAGAGCGTTTTCCGTTCGGGCTCCAGTACTCTGGAATGCCCTCCCGGTAACAGTTCGAGATGCTACCTCAGTAGAAGCATTTAAGTCTCACCTTAAAACTCATCTGTATACTCTAGCCTTTAAATAGACCTCCTTTTTAGACCAGTTGATCTGCCGCTTCTTTTCTTTCTCCTATGTCCCCCCCTCCCTTGTGGAGGGGGTCCGGTCCGATGACCATGGATGAAGTACTGGCTGTCCAGAGTCGAGACCCAGGATGGACCGCTCGTCGGGACCCAGGATGGACCGCTCGCCTGTATCGGTTGGGGACATCTCTACGCTGCTGATCCGCCTCCGCTTGAGATGGTCTCCTGTGGACGGGACTCTCGCTGCTGTCTTGGATCCGCTTGAACTGAACTCTCGCGGCTGTGTTGGAGCCACTATGGATTGAACTTTCACAGTATCATGTTAGACCCGCTCGACATCCATTGCTTTCGGTCCCCTAGAGGGGGGGGGGTTGCCCACATCTGAGGTCCTCTCCAAGGTTTCTCATAGTCAGCATTGTCACTGGCGTCCCACTGGATGTGAATTCTCCCTGCCCACTGGGTGTGAGTTTTCCTTGCCCTTTTGTGGGTTCTTCCGAGGATGTAGTCGTAATGATTTGTGCAGTCCTTTGAGACATTTGTGATTTGGGGCTATATAAATAAACATTGATTGATTGATTGAATCACCGTGTGTTTGTGTGGCTAAAGGCTAAAGCTTCCCAACTCCATCTTTCTACTTTGACTTCTCCGTTATTAATTGAACAAATTGCAAAAGATTCATCAACACAGATGTCCAGAATACTGTGTTTTTATGCGGTTAAAGATTACAACTTTTAGCTGTGTGTGTGTGCAGCACTAATATTTCCTAACAGACCATGACATTCCGCGACGTTTTCAACAAGAAACTCCCGGGAAATTTAAAATTGCAATTTAGTAAACTAAAAAGGCCGTATTGGCATGTGTTGAAATGTTGAGATTTCATCATTGATATATAAACTATCAGACTGCGTGGTGGGTGGTAGTGGGTTTCAGTAGGCCTTTACAACTGTGAGAAGAGAACAAAGAACACCTGGAGTATGTGAAGTGAATGACTGTGGTTGGCCAGTACATTGGTACTAAGAGACAGGGTATAGAGATCAGTCATTCAGGAGGAGATCGGAGTAGAGACACTACTACTCAAGAGAAGCCATTTGAGGTGGCTCGGGGCATCAACTCCAGATTCTCCACATTCTACGCATTCTACAGAGGCTCTATAGAGAGCCTACTGACCAACAGCGTCTCTGTCTGGACTGTAACCTGCAGTGCTTCAGACTGGAAGTCTCTGCAGAAAGTGGTGAGGACGTGGGGAAAAATCATCAGGACTCCTCTTCCTCCTATCCAGGAGATTGCAAAAAGCCGCTGCCTGAACAAGGTTCAGAAAATCTGCAGAGACTCCTTCCACCCCCACCGAGGACTGTTTTCACTGCTTGACTCTAGAAAGAGGTTTCGCAGCCTCTGTCCTGGGCGTGAAGTTAAAGAGCATCCAGCAGTGGAGGCTCCTCTATAGGGTCTTGGGGCACTAGGAGGTTAACCCCTTTACTACTGTTACCCCAGGTGGCCCTTGGTAAAGGCCTAGTACCTGACTGCCCCCTAGCCAGGGATATGGTGAAGACCTCAACGGTGGAGCAGGCGGAAGACGGTAAATTTAAGAACTACCACAACGGCTGCGATGGCGGAAGGCTGCAACAAAAAAGGGTACCTAGTCGTCTTGGACTTCATGCCACTGGACCCTGACCCGATTCTGTCAAGGATTGGTGGTGACTTTGTGCACCAGTCTCCCCACGTTAAACTAAGTCACACACAGGCATCTTCCATAAAGGGTTACACCCCTACCAGGAGGATCGTCATAATCGTTCGAGTGACCGCCGATGAGCAGAACCTCCAGGTTCTGTAACAGCTTCTTCCTTCAGGCCGTAAAACCAATTAAAATAATCCCCTCAATTAACCCCCAAAATGGATCAACTGGCTGGAATATAAAGTCAATATAACATACATCCATAAACGTGGATGCATATGCAAAAGTGCAATATATTTATCGGTACTGTAATCTATTTATTTATATCTGCACCTTATTGCTCTTTTATCCTGCACTACTATGAGCTATCCATCCATCCATCCATCTTCTACCGCTTATTCCCTTTTGGGGTCGCGGGGGGCGCTGGGGCCTATCTCAGCTACAATAGGGCGGAAGGCGGTGTACACCTTGGACATGAGCTAATGCAACGACATTTCTTTCTTAACATTACTGCAAAGTTCAAATTTGAATGACAATAAAAGGAAGTCTAAGTCTAAGGAAGTCTCCTGGAAGCCTCCCTGGTGGGTCTTTCTAGGGATGCATAGCCAGAAGAATGTCCCAAGGTCTGTGTCACTCAAGTCCATGCACTCATTTTTCGAATAGTTTGGCTCTGACTAAGCCTTCTACAACTCATGGAAACACCTTAATCCGATTCTGTTCGGCTTTTGTAAAGTCGGACCCAACACACCCGGATGACGCGATTGAAAACCAGATCTCTCGACCGCCGAAAGGGGACTCTTCGTTTTGCGCCTGTGAAAGTCTCAGCGCGCGGAATACAACCCGGAAGCAGGTACCATTCAATAAAAACATTGGCAACAATTGCAGTGAAGAAGTGCATTGATTGGAGGATTAATAAACAGCTTTCTTTAAGAAGGTAGCAAAGAACTCCTGAACGAAATAAGGCGGTTTCTAAATGCCACATATTTGCTGCCATCTTGTGGACGGTTGGAGTAAATGATATCAATGACCTTTGAATGTACGTTGAACTAAAAGCACAGCATGCACTTATGTGAAACAATCCAAACAACCTTCCCTAGTCATGGTGCAAAAAATACAAAATAAAGGGCAACACACATGGTCACACATAAAAAAACCTGCTCACTGCACATTGTGGATATCATGAAATATGTCCAAACGTTATAAAATAAAGACAAAATAAAAACCATTTAATAATGGGGAACATGCAAACCGTCAGATTTTTTTTTAGCCCAATACAAAATTCACAAAAAGGCGTTTATGTTTTTTTGCGCATAAAATCGGAAAAAAGTTGGACACGTTTCCAGTGAGGGTTGGACTGCGCCAAGGCTGCCCTTTGTCACCGATTCTGTTCATAACTTTTTTAGACAGAATTTGTATGCGCAGTCAAGGCTTTGAGGGTATCCGGTTTGATGGCTGCGGGTTTAGGTCTCTGCTTTTTGCAGATGATGTGGTTCTGATGACTTCATCAGGCCAGGATCTTCAGCTCTCACTTGATCAGTTCGCAACCGAATGCGAAGCGAATGAGATGGGAATCAGCACCTCCAAGTCCGAGTCCATGGTTCTCGCCCGGAAAAGGGTGGAGTGCCATCTCCGGGTTGGGGAGGCGACCCTGCACCAAGTGGAGGAGTTCAAGTACCTCGGAATCTTGTTCACAAGTGAGGGAAGAGTCGATCGTGAGATCAACGGACGGATCGGTGTGGCGTCTTCAGTAATGCGTATGCTGTATGGATCCATTGCAGTGAAGAAGGAGCTGAGCCGGAAGGCAAAGCTCTCAATTAATCGGTCGATCTACGTTCCCATCCTCACCTATGGTCATGAGCTTTGGGTTATGACCGAAAGGATAAGATCACGGGTACAAGCGGCTGAAATGAGTTTCCTCTACCGGGTGGCGGGGATCTCCCTTAGAGATAGGTGAGAAGATCTGCACATCGAGAGGAGCCAGATGAGGTGGTTCGGGCATCAGGTTAGGATGCCAACCGAACGTCTCCCTCGGGAGGTTTTTCCGGGCACATCCGACCGGTAGGAGGCCACGGGGAAGACCCCAGACACGTAGGGTGAACTAAATCTCTCGGCTGGCCTGGGAACGCCTTGGGATCCCACAGGAAGAGCTGGATAAAGTGGCTGGGGAGAGGAAAGTCTGGTTTTCCCTGCTTAAGATGCTGCCCCCGCGAATGGATGGATGGATGCCCATAAACTCTTCATAAGTACAAAACATATTACGTCCAAAAATTAGGTGGGTGTGGCTTTTATTTAGGTGCACTTTATAGCCTAGAAATGACGGTACAGCTTCAAAATAGGCCACCATGTGGCCAAAGTAGGTTTCTAGTGCCCGCACTTCGGTAAACAAGGGGAGATACACTAATGAACATGTGGCAAAGTAAAAAAAAAATGGAAAACTTGGGGATCCCACCCCGACCCTCTCTGAGCTTATCACAGTTTTCGCCAACTCGAGACTTACAAAAGGTAAAGATGATGTTAAAGGTTCCGTTATCCGTTTCATTTCTCATTGCGCTGTAGTTTGCCTTGTTTACTCGATGTCAAACTATAATTACTCTTAAAATAAGTGGATTGTACAAACTGGAATGAGACAATTAGCTGATGGGTAATTAATTATACACACAGTGTGCGCAATGATTGCAGTAGTGTATTATTATTCTGGCATTTGTGTTTTACACACAATGGTGATATCGTATTAGAGGAACAAATTGATGACTTATCATGTAGTTATGGATACTGAGCTATGTATGTAACAGAGTGTGTCAGCACACACACAGAGAGCGCATACAAGCAGAAACAGGGCGGAGAGGAAGAATGGAAAAACACGGCAAGTATACTGGTGAAAAAAAGAGGGTGTGTGAAGCGTAATAAGGAAGTAGTTTTGCTTCAAAATTAACGTTAAGGTGAAATTTGTAAACACTGCAGGCAGTACTTTAAAAGATGCTGGACCATAGGTGGCAATAGAGCAATACCACCTTTGCTTCATACTTAGGTTAACGTTTAAATAACAACCTGCACAATAACTTTAAAATGTGACAGGTAGTGGAGTTAACTAGTACCCCTGTGGTACACAGTACGTAGAAACGCACACTGTCAGGGTCTGGGCCTTCATAAGCCTGCACAACCTGCCATCCCGCGCCGGAACATAACTTTTTCTTGGAGTACAGTAAGCGATCATCTGATGCTTAATGCAATCCTGCTCTCTTTGTTTTCAACTCTATGTTTCATTGTCGTGTCGTTCCTTCAGCAAATCCCCCATTCCTGCGTGGCGAGCTGTGCGTCAAGTCTTTGTCTCCTCGTCCTTGTTTTTCCTCTCTGGTTCCCTGGCTGCACTTGGATCTCGACCCCCTCGCTTTGGACACAGACCTGTCGACGCCCCGCTTAGCCCCCGACTTTTTGCTTGTCTCATGGACCTGCGAGCTCCCTTGTCCTTCTGATCATCCGCCTTTCATTCATTACTTCTGGTAAACACTCAGCATTTAATTCCTACACATAGTCTTAGACCATACACACTCTTGGATTTTTGTCACACACAATTCCTTGTTGATTAATTAAATATCCATCCGTCCATCCATTTTCTACCGCTTGTCCCTTTTGGGGTTGCGGGGGGTCGCTGGAGCCTATCTCACTCTGGACAAGTCGCCACCTCATCGCAGGGCCAACACAGATAGACAACATTCACACTCACATTCACACAATAAGGACCATTTACTTTTGCCAATCAACCTATCCCCAGGTGCATATTTTTGGAGGTGGGAGGAAGCTGGAGTACCCGGAGGGAACCCACGCACTCACGGGCAGAACATGCAAACTCCACACAGACAGATCCCAAGCCCGGGATTGAACCCAGGACTACTCACGACCTTCGTCTTGTGAGGCAGATGCACTAACCCCTCTACCACTGTGCTGCCCTAATTAAATATATTGTTCATTATTTATTATATTATATTATTTATGTGCACATATATAATAAATACATAGAGCAATATTGCCCCCTCATGGTTCTGTGCCATCACAACTCCCTCCTCCAACCATGACGCACACAGCTGGTTGGCTTGTCGCCAATTATTAGAGCAGTCAAAACAGCCAATAACATCAACTAATGCAAGTGAAATTACCGAATTTTATAAAACAAAATGATTACAATTTGTGTTTTATCTTTTAAAAAAGTGAAATGACTGTATTTATTTATTTTTTTTAAAAGGCGACAATTTTGGTTTTATCTTTTAACAAAGTATTTTTTTAACTACTACATTTCATTTATACTTTAAGCCATAGTAAAGTTTTTAGTATTAACTAATCATTGTACATTTTTCAAGCACAAACCAAGAGTGGCAACCATAAATTATGAAGCATTTAATACAATGTCAATAAATGTATTTAACCTGATCCTTGATTATGGCAAGCGATATTTAATACCATATTTGTCGGACGATAAGGCACACTTAAAACACTTTAATTTTCTCAAAAATGGACAGTGCGCTTTTTAGCCCGGTGCGCCTTATGTACATATTCCCGGCATTTTGGGAGATGAAGTCGGACTAAGTAAGACATCACTGAAGGCCTGAGTGAGAAACACACGGCCCGCCACTCTTCTTTGGGTGTAATAAGAAAAATATGTTTAATCTATTACAAAGCCAATATTCACATTTTTTTGTAGTCCCTTAGGTTTTGAAAAGTATCGAAAATTATCTAAATACATTTTGGTACTGGTACTTAAGTATTGGTATCGGGACAACTCTAGTGTATTGTGTTTTTTTCACTCTTAAGACCCGTCATCTTCAGTTCGGGACTAACTGTTATTGTGTGTGCACATGCCTTGGTGTGTATATGAGGGGGTGTGTTGGGCAGAGGAGTCTCTGAGGTGCCATCTGCAAATCTGTTGAAAGATCGTCAAGAGACTACCAATCTCTGCTTGCGTGTGTGTGTGTGTGTGTGTGTGTGTGTGTGTGTGTGTGTGTGTGTGTGTGTGTGTGTGTGTGTGTGTGTGTGTGCGTGCGTGTGTGTGTGTGTGCGTGCGTGCGTGTGTGTATTTGTGTGTCTGTGTTCCTGTATTTCTACCCTTCTTGAGACATCAACAAGGAGAAGTTCCGTCCATGTGAGGACCGGTGAACAAGTGAGGACATAAATCATGGTCCCAATACGGAAAACCATTGCATCTAATAGAGAAAGTCTCATTTGCTCCCTGGTGGTCCCAAAAAGGAAATCATTTTTCAAATGTGTGTATCGGTTTTAAAAGTGCTCCCCTTTTGGTCAACATATGAAATAACAAGTATGTGTAAGAAATTGAAATGTGCCCCCTCTGGTCAAATTTAAAAACAGAAATAATAAATATGCATATAGAGACATACTGTAATAACTTAAAGTAAATAATGAAGATTATAAAGCAATTACAAACGAAAGAATTTAAAAAAAAACTAAAAACAGTTTGTCACAATGTGTTGACTTATTTTTGTAAATGTACAAACAATTTCTCATATTCTTTCTGTTTCTGTAATATTGCAATATTTTCTTGCAAAATTTATACTTTTTTTATGTAAAATTATTACTTTTTCATGCAAAACGGTGACATTTGTCATATACAATTCTGACTTTTATCACAACATTGCCAATTTTTTTGTTGTTCTTGTATAATAGTGACATTTTTGGAGTAAAATCATGACTTTAGTTATAATTTTGCCGAGCAAAATTCTGATTGTAATAATATTGCCTAAATTTTAAAGTCTTCTTTGAAAATTGTGACTTTTGTCGAGTAAAATAACGACTCTTTTCATAAAATTGAGAACATGTTAAGCGTTTCTTGCAAAATTGCGTCTGTTATTGATTGAAATTCCAACTTAGCTCATAATACTGCACAAATGTTCAATTCTTCTTGTAAAATTTTGACTTAAGTTGAGTAAAATTACAACTTTTGTGATAATACTGCCAACATTTTAGGTTTTTCTTGTGAAATTCTAACTAATTTTTCACAACAAGCTTTTTTATATTTGCATAGTATGTATATATTATTAATGTTGTGAATACAGATCTTTATATATCTAGGAAAGGGTTGTCCTAAGGAGGTAAGCATTTTTCAGAGGTCTCCAGAAAGTAAGAAATATGAAAACGTGTGTGTGTGTGTGTGTGTGTGAGAGAGAGAGAGAGAGAGAGAGAGAGAGAGAGAGAGAGAGAGAGAGAGAGAGAGAGAGAGAGAGACAGAGAGAGTGAGTGAGTGAGTTAGTGAGTGAGTGAGTGAGTGAGCGAGCGTGCGTGCGTGCGTGTGTTCTTGTATTTCTACACTTCTTGAGACATCAACAAGGAAAATTGCCTTCCATATGAACAAGTTAGGACATAAATCCTGGTCCCAATACGGAAAACCACTGCATCTAATATGCGGCCTTTGGCCAAAATTAATAACAAAAATAAAATATATATGTATATAGAGACTTATAAATACAAATCTTTATATATCTAGAAAAGGCTGGTCCTAAGGAGGTAGGCATTTTTCAAAGGTCTCCAGAAGGTCCGAAATACGAGAACGTGTGTGTGTGTGTGTGTGTGTGTGTGTGTGTATGTGTGTGTGTGTGTTCTTATATTTCTACACTTCTTGAGACATCAACAAGGAAAATTGCCTTCCATATGAACCAGTTAGGACATAAATCATGGTCCCAATACGGAAAACCACTGCATCTAATACGCGGCCTTCAGCCAAAATTAATAACAGAAATAAAATATATATGTATATAGAGACTTATAAATACAAATCTTTATATATCTAGAAAAGGGTGGTCCTAAGGAGGTAAACATTTTTCAAAGGTCTCCAGAAGGTCCGAAATACGAGAATGTGTGTGTGTGTGTGTGTGTGTGTGTGTGCGTGCGTGCGTGCGTGCGTGTGTGTGTGTTCTTGTATTTCTAGCCTTCTTGAGACATCAAGAAGGAAAATTGCCTTCCATATGAACTAGTTAGGACATAAATCATGGTCGCAATATGGAAAACTATTGCATCTAATGCGCCCCCTTTGGCCAAAATTAATAACAAAAAAATATATATATTTATATAGAGACTTAAAAATACAAATCTTTATATATCTAGAAAAGGGTA